>NC_089253.1:45951100-46058600 GCF_963930625.1 Muntiacus reevesi
GATGTTAAAGTCGACCTTCTGAGGTTGGTCAGTGTGACTTCATGAAACTTTCTGAAGGATAATTTGACAGCTTTTGAAAGGCTTAATGGGATTCCCCAGCGGCTCAGAGGTAAAGAATCCATCTGCCAATGCAGGAGTCACAAGAGACCTGAGTTCAGTCCCTGGGTGGGGAAGATCCCCTGGAGAAAGGAATGGCAACCCCACTGCAGTATTCTTGCCTGGACAATCCCATGCACAGAGGAGCCTGGCGGGCAGCAGTCCACGGGGTCGCAAGAGTTGAACATGACTGAGCGACTGAGCACAAGCAAAAGGCTGAAACGTGTGCATTTGGTTTCCTACGCACATACACACCCACTTCTGGTGATCTGCTCTCGGTTTTTACACAGAAAGGAGGCTGGGAAGGGAGCACTTTGGGGGTGCGGACTTGGGCACCTCTATCCTGCTGGTGGTGAGGCATGGTGACCGCCACGAGACTGTAGGGACCGTGCCTCCAGGGCCACTGATCCACTGGGAGCCAACCCCCCCACCATCCATCAGAGGCCCACGCTGTCCACCTTGCCCGCTGGAATCACTTTCTGGTCCTCGGCATCCTCTGTCTCCTCACCCAGGGCTCTCTGAAGGACTGCCTTGAGGCTCTCCATGGGCCGTTCCCTCTGAAGGCCCCCAATGAAGAAGTAAACGGCAGGGTTGGCCGTGCTGTTGATGCAGCACAAGAGGACACAGATGTCATTGAAGATGTGATTTTTTTTCTCAGTTGTATAGAACCGGATGATACTGAGGGGCAGGCCGAAGAGGAAGCCCAGGAACGAGAGCAGGAGGACCAGGTAGAACTTTCTGGGCTGATGCTTCTGGGAGCTGGCCTGGACTCGGTGGAGCAACAGCAGACTGGACGTGCCCAGGATGGCGAACTGGAGGAAGACCGACACAGCAGTGGCAGTATTAAATCCATCACAGAACTTTTTTTCTTTGGTGAATAACTGACCGCAGGCATAACCTCTCAGCATGTTTAACAAAAAGGTCATAATCCAAAGGAGGGTGGTCACGATGGCTGACAGGTGCTTGGGGCAATGACACCGATACCAGATAGGGAACAGGACGGACAGACAGCGCTGGAAGCTGATGGCGGTCATGATGCTCAGGCCAGTGAGGTAGAAGAACCACCTCAGGACCATAAAGAGGGCATGGAGACCAAAGCAGCGGTGGAGGAACGGCTTCAGGATTTGGCGGACAGAGAACAGAATCTGGAAGCCGAGATTCATGAAATCTGCGATGGCCAGGTTGAGGCTGTAGATGAGGAAGGAGGTCTTCTTGTGAGACAGACGGACAAACCAGATCACGATTCCATTTCCCGCCAGTCCACAAAGGGACACAACCACGGTGAGGGACCGGAGGGCCACATGCTCAACATCTTGGGATCCTTCAGCCAGCTCCGCAGCGTCAATGCTGGAGTGATTCATCTCGCAGTAATCGTCCATGGTGAGGCGATCCGGGCTCGGCAGGACTGTTGTATTCCCCTGCCCTGTGACTCCTGGCAGCCCTGGGGAGTCAGAGACGGAGGTATGGACCCTCAGGCAAGTGAGGGGGGCTCTCGCTCCTCCCCATCTCCCTGTCCGTCCTCCTCCCTCTCCCCCCACTCCTTCCCTCCGTGCCTCCCACCTTCCCTCCACTTCTCTCCCTTTCTCCCCCCCATTCCAGCCCCGCACCAGGCCTGGACACAAGTGCCCTGAATGCAGTTCCTTCCTGTGGTTGTTGGCTCTCTCTAGAGGATGAGATGGGAGCTCAGCTTTGTCCTCATGAGCTGGGCCTCGGGCATCAGTGCATTCACTCATTCATCTCTACACTCAACAAACTGATCTGGTGGGTGTCCCCTCCAGCTTAGGCTCTGAGCAGAAAGCAGGGTGGGGGGAGTTGGGGGGATCTGGTCTCTGACCCCGAGAAACCCAAGGGATCAACCATTTACAGGACGGTGTGACTGGAGCTCTAGTTCTCAGAGGGGAGTTGACCCTTGAAGACATGGTAGATGTTACCAAGAAAGATGATACCCAATGCAAAGAAACCACTTGAGGAAGAACCAAGAAAGATGATACCCAATGCAAAGAAACCACTTGAGGAAGAGCCAGGGGCTTGAGGGAGCATGTCCACTCCAAGGGTAGACCTCTTAGTATAGTTAGTCCATGAAGAAGAGTTTGGAGTTCAGGGAGAGAATGATGGATGGTGTAAAGGTGGGTGGAGGCATCTGGTCTACCTCCTTACTTCGGTCCAGGTGGCAAGTCCACTGTGTTCAGTAGCAGCTCGGATGCTCTGGGGTCTATAGGGAGACCTGTGCCTGAGTCTCTAGGGGATCTCGTCAACTCCAGCTGTTTCAATACCATCCTGATTCTAATGACTCAGAGAAGAGGGTCAGCCACCCAAAGGCGTCCCAATCCCCAGGGCCCATAAGGACTTGGATTTGGAGAGAGGAGATAAAAGTTATACATGGAATTAAGGCTACCAACCGGCTGACTGTAAAATAGGCAGATTACCCTGAGCCATCCAGGCGGGTCCCTCAGGTAACCACAAGGGTCCTTATAAGAAGGAGGGGGGGCAAGAGAGTCAGAGAAGGAGCTGTGATGCGGGAAACAGAGGTGGGGTGATGTGATGGTTGGCTTTGAAGAGCAGGGGAAGGGCCACCAGTCAAAGATGCAGGCGCCGCCAGAAGACGAAGAGAGAGAAGGGAACGGCTTCTCCCCTGGGGCCTCTGGAAGGGAGGTAGCCCTGTTCACACCTTGGTTTTGGCCCATTGAGACCTATTTTGGATCTCGGACCGCCATAACTGTAAGGTTATGAATCTGTGGTTATTTGCCGCCAGCTGTTAGGAAACTCCTGCACGAGGTCAGTCTCCCGTCACGTGGTCAGGCTCAGCTTCTGAGAGGTCCTCCCTACCCTTCAGGTTACATGCTTCTTGCCTTCCCCCTCCCTTATTTCCAACTTCCCCTTATTTTGTACTCAGACTGATTCATCTCCTCTTCTTTTCTCATCCCTTGGACACTGATGATGTTTTCCAGGTCGTATTTCTCAGCTTTCTGTCCTGCTCTATTTAAACCACGCCCTTGAATCTGACCTCATCCACCTACACGGTCTCTTGTTCGTCACTCAGTTCCCAAACACACATCGTCAGCCTCCATCTCTCTTCAGCCCTAGAGTTGCTTATCCAGTTGCCAACTAATAATGCCATGTCTAACACCATCCCCCAAATGTCTGCTCTTCAATGCACGTTCTTACTGCTACAAATTGCATCACCACACAGGACCCAGTAGCTAGATCTGAAATGTGGACTCACTGGAGGGCAGGGGGACTTTGGGATCAGATGGTTTGGGTTGGGTTCCTACCCTTCCCGCTAATTAACTAGTGCATCTGCTTCCCTGGAGGCTCAGACGGTAAAGTCTGCCCTCAATGCAGAAGACCCGAGTTCAATCTCTGGATTGGAAAGATCCCCTGGAGAAGGAAATGGCAACCCACTCCAGTAGTCTTGCCTAGAAAATCCCATGGACGGAGGAGCCTGGCAGGCTACAGTCCATGGGGTTGCAAAGAGTCGGACACGACTGAGCGATTAACACTTGTATGATGTACTCAAAATTTGTACTATATATAGTAGATGCAAGCTGCTGCATATAAAATAGATAAACAACAAGGACCTACCGTATAGCATGGGCAAATGTATTCAATATCTTGTAATAACCTATTATGGAAAAGAAACTGAGAAAGAATATATATACATGCATCTAACCACGTTGCTTTGCTATACATCAGAAATTAACACAACATTGTAAATCAATGATACTTTAATTTAAAAACTTTTTAAAGTTTTAAAGAAGATTTTGAAGAAGGAAGTAAGTAGGAGAAAATTCATTTTTACTTACGTTGACTTGGGGTTGTTTGTGAAACACCCACGTGAAGACGTCCAGATAGCCAAGATTTTGGAAGGGAACTGTGGTCTGGAGATGCAGATTTAACAAACACCATAAGTGAGAGCTGAAGCTGCTAAAGGGGATGACGTCATAGGGAGGAACAGGGCGGGGCTGGGGAAAAGTGCCCTCCACTGGGAAGATGAAGAAGGACCATCAGAAGCAGGGAGACAAGGAGAGAGTGTGGAGGAAGACACCGTAGGGAGTGAGTGCTGAGGAGCTCAGAGCAGCGCTCAGAAGCAGACGGGGGCCAGCAGTACAGTAGCAGTTCCTTGGAAGTTTGAACTAGTGAAATACGTCAGTAGCAGGCAGGATTTACCGTATTTTAGATGGTTTTAGACTATAGATCCGTAATGCACTAGAAACAATATTCTAATGACACAAAGGATTGATCACTGGGAGATCAGTGTCATCAACAATAACTTGTACTTTGCTCAGTAAAATCTCCTGGGGCCCTGTGTTTGGAAAGAACCTGCTCCCCTGGGGTGGGCAGTGGCTTCAGTGGTTGAAGGCTGGTCAGGACGAGGCCATCTTTGCTGTGGTAGGCTCATCTTTGGTCCTAGACTGCCTCTTTCAGGAGCCCTGTGACTGCTGGCTTCGGGAGCTGTTCCGTTTCAGACTTCTATGGTTTAAGGCACTTGTCTCTCTGAGCTGTGTAGTCTTCATGTAAAAATGGCAAAAGTCACTCCATAAAGTGATTGGATGAGAATGCTGGGGTTGGGTAAGGTGGGCAGGGAAGAGAGAAGACAGGAAGTAACTATAATTGAGGGGAAACGCCATTGGAGAAATGTCCAGAAGGGCAGGACCTAGGCATCAGTGGTCTGGTCCCTATTGAGACATCAGGCATCAGGCGGAAGCCCAGGGGGCAGGGAGAAGAGGCTGGATGAACGACAAAGCAATGGCAGGTCAGGGAAGACACAGGGAAGTGGTGGGCAAGAGGAACCCGAGAAGCCACGGATGCTCTGGGCTGCAAAGCGGACACAAGCTTACCAGCTGGGAGGAGGTGGACCACTTGCTCTTACCTTAGGTGTCTGTGAGAGCAGGAAGGACCTTCTCAAGGAGTCTGATCTTGGAGAAGTCCACTCTCTCCCTGGACCACTGAGCCACTCTCAGGAGCTCCTTAGGAGAGCGGGGCTCTGAGTGTTATCAAGCTGGCTCAAAGTGGCTTGTCTTTTCCTGTATGGGGTCACTGGCCAATCAGAGTCCAAGCATCATCTCAGGAGCATATCTCAAGATCATGTTTCCTCCCATGTTTCCTCATCCTCACATTTGGCTTCTGCTTCAATATTCTCAGAATCAGTCTCTCTACCTGTGACTTTTTCTCTGAACCAAACATTTACTGCACATTTGCAGTGCACTGGAACAAGCCTCACCCTTGGTGTCCATCATCTCGGTGATGTTTGAGACTTTGAACTACCCGCGATACTTTGGCGGCTTCTCCTTATGTGAGAGTCATGCCTGGGAGAATGTCCCTCCAGGGCCATACTGTGTGGGATCTTCCTCCTCAACTCACATCCTGACCTTCCCAGGTGCTCTGTCCTTTCATCCCTTTCCAAGTCTCAGCCTCTGATATCCCCACAACCACACAGATGTCCTGGACACTGAACACCCTTGCTTCTAGATCAGCACGTCCAGGGGCACCATGGGGTTGGGTGGGAACAGCTGAATCTACTCCATCTGAAGACGTGAGCCACGTTCTTTTCAGAAATCACATCTAGTTGTGGACGACATGACCTCCTGCCCCTGGGGAGAGACAGCAGGAGGATGAGGATGGGGAGAGAGGCTAGCTCTGGCCTAGCCCCCTGGGAAGATCAGAAATAAATGATGAAAGTCTCAAGTCATTCCCTCTGGCATGGAATCACCATGGTCCAGCCCAGGCTCCTAAGCTTCCCAGGGATGAGCAGAACCAGAAATCGTTTATCACACCTTCCAAAGTATTAGGAAAGACCCTGATGATGGGAAAGATTGAAGACAAAAGAAGGGGGTGGCAGAAGATGAGATGCTTAGATAGCATCACCAATCCAGTAGCCATGAATTTGAGCAAACTCGGGGAGATAGTGGAAGACAGAGGAACCTGGTGCGCTGCAGTCCATGGCTCACAAAGAGTGAGACATGACTTAGTGACTGAAAAACACCTTCCAAATTCTCCCCAGAAGGATTTTCCCCCACTATGTTTAGTTTTACTTTCAGTTGCATGAGATATGTTTCCAGTGATGAGGAGCTGGTGTGGTCTTTCCAAGACTGTGCCTCCTAGAATTGATAATTAGACATACTCGACAAGAAAGAGAAGTGAAGGACAGTTTCCTGCTGGTCATAAGAGAGGACACTGATCATGTCTGCCCAGAAGACAGGGGCATGTCCAAGGCTTGGCATCTTTGTGTCAGCCAGCTCAAGCCTCTCCCACAACTGGATACAGTAAATGAAAATGTCCCTCCCTTCCCACGTCTCTAGGAACTCCTCAATGGTGGTTCACAAATATTTTGATCTTAACACCCCAAAGAGCTTTGGTGTATGTCATTTATACCTGTTGATATTTACCATCTTAAAATAAAGCTGAAAAATTAAAATGTATAAAGTCATTTTAAAATAAAACAATCAACCCATGTCATGTTACCATGGTAACTTCCTGACACAGGGATTGAACCTGGGTTTCCTACATTACAGGCAGATTCTTTACTGTCTCAGTCACCTGGTATATTTTTAATGAAAAGTAAATACAGATTTTTTTAAAATAAAAAATCTCAGTGAGAAGAATGGAATTGTTTTACGTGTTATGCACATCTTTTCAGTGTCTGGCTCCTGGGAAGACAGTTGGAGTACCCGTTTCTGCATTCGATCTGTTGCAAAATGTTACTTTGGTTGATGTGTATGAAGACGACCTGACCTCACAGACAGACGTTGAAGGAAAAGGGAAGAGGAGTTGGATGGCCTTTCCAGGACCCTTCTGTGAAATTTGACATGTGCATGGATGCCACTTCAGTCATGTCTGACTCTTCATGACCCTGTGGACCGTAGCCCTCCAGGCTCCTCTGTCCATGGGATTCTCCTGGCAAGAATACTGGTGTTGGTTGCCATACCTCCTCCAGGGGATCTTCCTGACCCAGGGATTGAACCTGCATCTCCTGAGTCTCCTGCACTGCAGGCAGATTCTTTAGCACTGAGCCACCAAGAAAGCCCATGCTTCCTTGAAGTTATGCCACAACAACAAGTGGTAGTTTCTTCCAGGTTAGTTGTGATGTGGAATCCGAAACCACATCAGTAAACTTTCATACTCTGCTCTGTTAAAATCCATTGATTTAAATCGCACTTTGGTTAGATCTTTTACCATGTATGATCTTTGTAATATCATGTATAAGTCATCTGGAAAATATTGGTTCATGGGGTTATGTAGATTTTTCAGATACTGACACATTTCATTATATACTCTATCTATCTATCCATCTGTTGGTCTGTCATGGGGCTTCACTTGTGGCTCAGTGGTAAAGAACCCACCTGCCAATGCAGGAGACATAGGTTTGATCCCTGGGTCAGGAAGATCCCCTGGAGAAGGAAATGGCACCCACTCCAGTATTCTTGCCTGGAGAATCCTGTGGACAGAGGACCATGGAGGGTTGCAGTTCATGAGGTCACAAAGAGTCGGACACGACTTAGTGACTAAACAAAAACTTAGCAGTCTATCACATTGTTAACATCACCGTGAATCTCATCAGAAAACTCTAATCATTGGGAAGCCATTCCACTCAATGTAACAGATACAGGTTTTTTCAGGATTCTGATTTTTTTCTTGAAAGCCCAAATAGTATCAGTGGCAATAAAAACCTCCAGTTGTTTTCCTTGAAATGACTAGCTCAAAAAAAAAAAAAAAAAAAGAAAAAAAAGAAATAACTAGCTCACTTCATTCATTTTGAGAAAGTTTATTGCAGATCTCCTAGTGTGAGTAACCACAGTTGGTCAATCAATCATGCTTTCAAAAAAAATGGTGATCAAGAGAAGAAAGAAGCTAGTTAAGTTCTCAGCTCAAGTAATTGCAACGCTATATAGCCTGAGAAAGTCATTGTACTTTGATGTAAAGTAAAAGTGACATATATTTATATTATATTTATTAAATATGTGGTATTAATTATACAATATACAAATTTATTATTATACATTTAGATTATATATATTACCTTTTTAGTCACATAAAATATTAAAAAGTCATGTACTCAAGGCATATATTTCATAAAATTAAGAGTTTTTACTGCTTCATCAAGAATAAAGGACATTCCTGGGTGAAGATGGCTTTTTGGGAAAATTGCTGTGAAGCCGTGATGATGGGAAAGAATACAATACAATAGTACTATCACACTTTTTGCCACTTCTTTGATTTGAGCTAAGGCACAAGCTGTTTTATCCATCCTTGCTTTTGCATCCATCAGTGAAAATCTCAACAAAGTTTTTCCAGAAGAAACCATGAAACAAACAAAAAAATTTATTCAACACTTTGAACATTTTAGCACTTTTATTTGTTGCCAAGCATTCATATAAAAGTTCTCCAATAATTAGTTGTTGTTGCTACCAGATGAATTCTAGACGTTCGGGACTATCTATTGATTTTAAGAACTATATGTGAAGAAAGTATATTAACTCAGTTTTCATGTCCCTGCTAAATCTTTTAGCTAACAAGTTCACTGTAGCATTAGAAAGTAGGTGGAAGCGTGAAAGTGTTACTCGCTCAGCTGAGTCTGACTCTTTGTGACCCCATGGACTGTAGCCCACCAGGCTCCTCTGTCCGTGGAATTCTCCAGACAAGAATACTGGAGTGGGTTGCCATGCCCTCATCCAGGGGATCTTCCCAACCCAGGGATTGAACCCTGGTCTCCTGCGTTGAGGGCGGATTCTTTACCCCCTGAGCCACCAGGGAAGCCCTTTGAAAGTAGGGGGCACCAGAATTCTTTTACTGACTTGCCTCCAGCTGGCATTCGTCAGCATCGACTCTACAGGTTGAGTAAGTAGTGGAAGTAAGTGGCATGGTTAGCAGGGTGGGAACAGAGACACCATCAGTGTTTACAAGAAATGCGGAAACCTTAGGCAAAGTAAGATTCTCACAGCTACATAAGATGGGAAACAGTAATCACGTTTCTACAATATGTTATCTAAAATGTTCAGTTTTCAACAAAAAAATTACAAGACATGCAAAAGAAATGTGGAAGTACGACTCATATGCTGGAGAAAAGTAGAGAACAGAGACTGTCAGATTGACCATATGTTGAATTTAGCAGGAAAAGACTTTAAAGTAACTACTATAAATACATTCAAAGTGCCAATAGAAACCATGCCTAAGAAGGAAAGAAATGTGTGATGACAGTGTCTCATCAAATGGAGAAAAATCAATAAAGAGATAGAAATGAAACTATTACGTGTAAGTGGATAAAAAAGGTCCTACTGTATAGCATAGGGAACTATAATCAATATCCTGGGATAAACCATGATACAAAAGAATGTAAAAGACATATGTGTGTGTATGTATGTGTGTGTGCAACAGATTTTGCTGTATAACAGAAATTAACATAACACTGTAAATCAACTATACTTCAATTAATTTTTTTAAAAAGAGAGATAGAAATAATTTTTTAAAAGAAACAAATAGAAATTCTGGAGTTTAAAATAAAATTGAAGTGAAAGATTCACTGCAAGGGCTCAACAGGAGATTTGAACTGTCAGAAGATGGATTTAACAAACTTTAGGAGAAGGAAATGCAACCCACTCCAGTATTCTTGCCTGGAAAATTCCTTGGACAGAGGAGCCTGGTGGGCTACAGTCCATGGGGTTGCAAAGAGTTGGACACGACTGAGCGACTTCATGTTCACGCTCACGTTCAAGATAGATTGATAGCAGTTACAGAAATCAAAGAAAAATGAGGGGAAAGAATGAGCAAAAATGAAAAGTCTCAGGAAAATGTGGGATATGATGAAGCACCAAAATATGCATAATGGGAGCACAGGAGAGGAGGGACAGAAAAGAGAAAAAAAGAAGTGATGACTGAAAACTAAGATCTATTAAGAACACTTATATCGCCAAGAAGTTCAGTGAACTCCAAGGACCTCTCATCCTCATCTTATGGATGTTGAAACACAGGCAGGGCATGATTAATGGCTTCTCGGTCAAGCAAGAATAGAGTCAGGGTCTCCCCAAGGTGGTCTGAATCTACAGCTAGAGGTCTTAATAACCATACTTGGTGGCTTCAGTGACATGTTTCCCTCCAAAATTCAGAGTATGTTTTTCATGGGATTCCTGCAGACCATGAAAGTGCAGTGACTTTATAAGCATATTAAGATTACTGCAAAAATGTGTTAGTTACTCAGTCATGTCCAACTCTTTGCAACCCCACGAACCACAGCACACCAGGCCTCCCTGTCCATCACCAACTCCCAGAGTCCACCCAAACCCATTTCCATTGAGTTGGTGATGCCATCTAACCATCTCATCCTCTGTCCTCCTCCTGCCCTCAATCCCTCCCAGCATCAGGGTCTTTTCAAACGAGTCAGCTCTTCACATCAGGTGGCCAAAGGATTGGAGTTTCAGCTTCAGCATCAGTCCTTCCAATGAACACCCAGGACTGATCTCCTTTAGGATGGACTGGTTGGATCTCCTTGCAGTCCAAGGGACTCTCAAGAGTCTTCTCCAACACCACAGTTCAAAAGCATCAATTTTTCAGCACTCAGCTTTCTTCACAGTCCAACTCTCACATCCATACGTGATCACTGGAAAAACCATAGCCTTGACTAGATGGACCTTTGTTGGCAAAATAATGTCTCTGCTTTTTAATATGTTGTCTAGGTTGGTCATAACTTTCCTTCCAAGGAGTAAGTGTCTTTTAATTTCATGGCTGCAATCACCATCTGCAGGGATTTTGGAGCCCAAGAAAATAAAGTCTGACACTGCTTCCACTGTTTCCCCATCTATTTGCCATGAAGTGATGGGACCGGATGCCATGATCTTAGTTTTCTGAATGTTGAGCTGTAAGCCAACTTTTTCACTCTCCTCTTTCACTTCCATCCAGAGACTCTTTAGTTCTTCTTCACTTTCTGCAATAAAGATGGTGTCATCTGCATATCTGAGATTATTGATATTTCTCCCAGCAATCTTGATTCCAATTTGTGCTTCTTCCAGCCCAGCATTTCACATGATGTACTCTGCATATATGTTAAGTAAGCAGGGTGACAATATACAGCCTTGACATACTCCTTTCCCAATTTGGAACCAGTCTGTTGTTCCATGTCCAGTTCTAACTGTTGCTTCCTGACCTGCATACAGGTTTCTCAAGAGGCAGGTCAGGTGGTCTGGTATTCCCATCTCTTTCATAATTTTCCACAGTTTATTGTGATTCACACAAAGACTTTGGCATAGTCAATAAAGCAGAAATAGATGTTTTTCTGGAATTTTCTTGCTTTTTCAATGGTTCAGCAGATGTTGTCAATTTGATCTCTGGTTCCTCTGCCTTTTCTAAAACCAGCTTGAACATCTGGAAGTTCATGGTTGACGTATTGCTGTATAATTATAATTATACATTATAATTGTATAATGGCTAAATATTAATATCCCTTACCAGATACTGTCGGGCTTCTCTGGTGGATCAGAGGGTGAAGCGTCTGTCTACAATGCAGGAGACCCGGGTTCGATCCCCAGGTTGGGAAGATCCCCTGGAGAAGGCAATGACAACCCACTCCAGTATTCTTGCCTGGAAAATTTCATGGATGGAGAAGCCTGGTAGGCTATAGTCCATGGGGTTACAGAGTTAGACACAGCTGAGCTACTTCACTCACTGACTCACTCACAAGATACTGTTAAGAATTTGAGGCATTTACACACACAAAGGTTTAAAACTTTTAGATGGTTGAAAATGGTGGAATCATGTGCAAGACCATGGATAAACTGTCAAGAAAGGGTTGAGGAAAAAAATCAAGGAAGAAATCAAATATAAGTGAAGACCTACAATGACAAAGATGGCATTGGTGGTCCAATGACAGGATTCTCACCATTCTGCAATGAGGAAGATGAATAGTGAGCCTGAAAACAAAGAAATAGGCTTTGAGATGTGAAGAACAGAGGTCAACTGTAAGGCTAATCATGTCACCATCTCTTCCCCACTTCTCACCCTGCACAGCCTTCCTGCCATCTCAGCTGAGGGTCTAGAGAAGATGGTGAGGCCAGGGGCGAGTGAGAGGGTTCTCACACTTGGAGGAAAGGTGAGAAGATGATCTCCTACAGAGAAATCCCATTTCTTCTCCACCACCCATCTTGGTTCACACGTGTCCCCTCCAGGGACAGATTCACCTCTGCACCCAAGTGGACTGTTCTAGAAGGCACCCAGGTGCACGACTCTTGAAAAGACCAATATCCTAGTTGCCATTTTTATAGAAATAAAAATCAAGCTGCATTGTATGATGAAGAACATGAGAACTGGTCCAAGGGATGGGTCCAGCCTCTACATCCTAGCATTTCCAGGGCATGTTGCTACTTGATGGAGGTGGGATGTTTGATGTTGACTTACTGTCGGTACGTCAAGCTCACCACCAAGAATGTCTGGGACAGACTCTTCCATGGATGGGACCACTGAGAGAGCAGAAGCTGGAACACACCTTTAGGACCCATTTCCAGCGTTCTCGGAACCAGCCCCTAAAGCGCTGTTGCGGCAAACCATGGACGCACCACTTGAGCTAGAAGAAAGGCTGCTTAAGGCCAGGTCTTGGGAGGGTTACTCCCAGCCGTGTCTTCCCTGCAAGTAAGGCCCAGCCCCATTTCCTCCCTGGAATCTGGAATCCCAACTGTGTGGAGGGAGGACACACACGTGCCTGAACCGAAAGAACGTCATGCCCAGCTGGGCAGGAAAAGGCGATGCCACAGGGCTGCTGAGCACATAGGCTCAAGCCCGCCTCCCCTCTACCAGCTGGAAGAAGCTGGTGTTTCCTAAGCGAGTCAGAGACACCCTCTGCATACTGCACGCCAGAACCCATTAGCCCCAAGCCCAGCAGCACCAAACTCAACTTTGACACATCCAATTGTTTTCAGCGGAAGTACAGTTGATTTACAGTGTTGTGTTAATGACTGCTATATAGCAAAGTGATTGCTATACACATATATCCATTCTTTTCCATTTTGATTCTCACAGGATATTGAATACAGCTCCTTGTGCTATACAGTAGGACCTTGCTGGCTACCCACTGTGTGTATAACAGCAAACCTCTGCCAACCCCAGCCTCCCACGGCGTCCCTCCCCAGCCCCCTCCACCTTGTCAGCCCACAGGCGTCTCCGTGTCTGTGATTCTGACTGTCTAACAGGTAGGTGCATTCGTGTTATACTTCAGATTTCACACTAAGTGATATCACATGATGTTTGTCTTTCTCTTTCTGACTTACTTCTCTTAGAGCCCAAATAAGCAGATTTTCAGTCAGTCAGGACCTGCCTGCTTATCCAAAACTGCAACCAGCATCTGTGAGCCACAGATAAGACAAACATCCGGCCAGGAAAGGCCTCAAGCCACAGTTCCGCTCGGCACTCTCCGACACAGAGGCTCCCGCCACGCTGCTGAGCGATGTCACCCCCAAGCCCTCTGCAGCTCCCGTCTACCCCAGCGGCTCCCCTGTTCCCGGTGCCACCCCTGTGCTGCAGCTTCTGGAAGGTCCCGTTCTGTGGGGGGCTTCCCCCCGTGCAGACCTGGCAGAGCGCACCCTGATAAAGCTGCTGGGCACCACTGCCAGCTCACGGCCGAATCATTCTCCCTAACCAGCCCCCAGGTCCCTCCACCTCACACCGCGGTCAGGCCAGCTGACACCTCTGACTGTGTCCTCGTCTGAAAAATGAAGACACTCATAGGCCCTCTGCGTGTGTGTTTGTGTCCGACTCCCCAACTCCAGGGACTGTGGCCCACCAGGGTCCTCTGTCCACGGGATTCTCCAGGCAAGAATACCAGAGTGTGCTGCCATTCCCGTCTCCAGGGGATCTTCCCCATCCAGGGGTCTAACCCAGGCCCCCTGCATTGCAGGCAGATTCTTTACCGTCTGAGCCACTAGGGAAGCCCATGGGTCTAATGGCGCTTAGAAGCCAAATCAGGAACCACTGCCTGGCTGGTGTGCTGGGCCGAGGTCCTCAAGCCTTTCCTGACTCTCAACACCCCTTTCTCAACAGCCGCTCAGCGTGGGATACACTGAAGCCCACACAGCCCCGACCCCCTCACATGCCTATTTGCTTGCTTCTCTGTTTACCTCTTCCACCTGCTTACTTGTGCTTGAATCTTTCCTGAACGTGAAAATGTAAAGAGCAAAATATGAGACAGAGGAGCCACTGATGAGGGACGACATTCCAGAGAACATAAGAGACTCGTGGAGACCCCACTGACATCAGCATCACAAGGCCAGAGCATCCTTGTTCTCCTGGCCCTACGCTTCCCTACAGCTCTGCGCCCACAACCACAAGCATCATCTCTGACATGGACCGCAACCTGGATGTCTGCTCACTCTAAGCCGAGCACTCCCACCCCAGAACCGGCGGTCAGCCCCCTGGAAGGCGAGTCGGGGCCACCCCTTTCTCCCTTGTCTGGGATACTCTCCAAGTGGCTCCAGACATTCAGGGCGAGGGCTTCACTGCTCTCCGGCCCAGAGCAGGCAGCCCCTTCCCATGGCCCCCGCCTCCTCGTGAGGGTGTGCTGAGCTGTGAGAAGTGCGAGCCTCCCCTTTCTCTGTGTTGAACGTCTTCAAGGCCCCCTGCCCCTGACGTGGGCGAGGACAGTAATAGGGAGACCCGGGCTGCTTCTGCTTGGGTCTGTTGGGGGACAGTGGCCTCTGCATCACTCCTGAGGCCTCCAGACGCACACAGGGCTGGTGACCAGATCAAACGACAGGAAGCTGCCCCCTCTGTAGGTCAAAGCCCTCTGGGTACCAGTGGCTTCTCGTGGTCCAGCCTCACCTTGTTACTATCCGAGGCCACCGACAGGCGGTGTTTTACAGCCATGCAGGCCCCCACGTGCTTCTTCCCGGCTCCCACAGGACAGACAGGCCAGCCGGGTTACCTGTTACTGACAAGCTGTCCATCAGCTAGAGGTTGCAGCATGATAGATGTATTCTTTTAAGATGTTGAACTTTCCAAAGTCTCCAGTTACCAGACTCCTGGAAAAGAACAAGTGGGCTGGGGGACCACCGTTGCCTGCAGGTCTGTGACTCTGGCCCAGCCAGCTTTGCTGGCCAGCACCGGGAGGGGAGACCTGCTGAGCTGGGGTGGCAAGAACCCCACTGAGGACCAGACCCAGCCATGCGGGCGAAGCTGGGCTTCATGGTCACACGGTCCTGGACTTCCAGGGTGGCTCCCCTCTATTACGAGAGTTAAATATTCTTCTCATTTCCTTGGGCTTCCCAAGTAAAGAAGTAAAGCTCAAGTAAAGAATCTGCCTGTAATGCAGGAGACCCCGGTTCAATTCCTGAGTCACAAAGATCTGCTGGAGAAGGGATAGGCTACCTGCTCTCATATTCTTGGGCTTCCCTTGTGGCTCAGTGGATAAAGAATCTACCTGCAATGAGGGAGACCTGGGTTCAATCCCTGAGTTGGGAGGGCCCCCTGAAGAAGGGAAAAGCTACCCTCTCCAGCATTCTGGCCTGGAGAATTTCATGGACTGTACAGTCCATGGGTCGCAAAGAATCAGACATGGCTGAGCAACTTCCACCTTCGCTTTCTCATTTCCTTGAGCTTGAATGCTCTCACCTTCATGAAAAGTAACTATCCACTGTGTTTGGAAGAGACGATCAAGAGCCTGCACTTAGTGGGTATCTGGTACCGCGTGGGGCACTTGGAAGAGACCATGGCCAAAGCATTAGACACAGTTCCTGCCTGTCTGCACTCAGAAAACTACAACACGCACGCGTCAACACAATCTGGGGCGGAGACAGAGAGATGACTCAGGGGTGGTGATTTCTAAGCTGATCTCCGCAGGGTCCAGAGGAGACAGCATATGAAAGGGCAGGGAGAGGTGGGGCGAGGGCTTTGGCTCAAGGGCAAAAACAGGAAGAAGCCGGAAGCCAGAAAAAGTGAGGTAGGAGGCCAGAGCCCAGATGGCAGCAAACAAGGGCAAAACACGAGGCTAAGCCAGCTCATAAAAGGAGGGTCTTGTGTGTCCAGGAAGACTCTGGACTTTATTTTGTTCTGCTGAGATATAATTCACATTTGATACTTTTCTCCCATTTCAAGTATACACATCAGTGTATACAGTCTAGTCACAAGCTTGTGCAACTGCCACCACTACCTAATTCCAGAACATTTTTACCACCCCCTAAAAAACCCCACCTCTATGAGCAGTCAACCTCCACCATCCCCTCTGACAACACTGTATGTTTCCTGTCTCAATAGATTTGCCTATTCTGGATGCTTCACGTAAACAGAATCAGACAGTCTATGGTCTTTGGCATCTTTCACGGAGCATAATGTTTCCGATTCATGCACGTTGCAGCAGGCGTTTGAACTCCCTCCCTTTTCATGCCTGAGTAATATTCCACAGCTCAGATAGACTTGCTGCTGTTGTTCAGTTGATAAGTCGTGTCTGACTCTTTGTGACCTCATAGAGGGCAGCACACCAGGGTCCTCTGTCCTCCGCGATCCCCCAGAGTTTGCTCAAATTCATGTCCATCAAGTCAGTGATGCCAGCCAACCATCTCATCCTCTGCTGCCCCCTTCTCATTTTGTCTTCAATCTTTCCCAGCATCAGGGTCTTTTCCAATGAGTCAGCTCTTTGAATCTGGTGGCCAAAGGACTGGAGCTTCATTTTCAGCATCTGTCCTTCCAATGAATATTCAGGGTTGATTTCCTTTAGGACTGACTGGTTTGATCTCCTTGCAGTCCAAGGGACTATTAAGAGTCTCCTCCAGCACCACAGTTTGAAGGCATCAATTTTTCAGTGCTTAGACTTCTTTATGGTCCAACTCTCCCATCTGTACGTGCCTACTAGAAAAACCATAGCTTTGACTATAAGTCAGATTTTCTTATATGAGCACTGGGGCCCAGTAAAATGAGCATTTCTTTTTTTCCCCCCAGAGATAAAAAGCATTTAAAGACTTTAATATAGTAATTTATACAAGGGATATAAGTATACAAGTATAATTCAATTTTATGATATCTCAGACCAAAAAATGGTATTTCATCACTTCAGTCCTTTCTTTAGTTTGACAAACAGCAGTTGATTCACACCTAATAAATTATTTTGATTGAAAAAGTATATTCTGTAGAAACTCAGGATTGTGAATTCGTAACTACACTTGACTCTTATTAGGTACATGTTGCTATCATCTCAGATTTTTATCTAATTCTGATGGTTCAGTTTGACATTTCTCTCTCACATCTGCTGATGATTTACATTTCTGATAATGTATAATATCAAGTTTAATTTTTCTAAACTGACACTAATTTTATTTCTTGCCCATATTTCTTTTCAGTTTTAGGTCCATCTGCCTAGCTTCTCTGTCCTTACTGGAATTTGCAACACCACCAAGTTTATCATGAACTGAAAATGTCACAATCTTTCTTCCAAGTCACTACTGAAGGTGTTAAATGAGGCAGATAAAATGAGCATTTCTTTAGCACCTACTGTGTGCAGAGTCATACATTGTGTTGTCAGATTCACGATTTTAAAGTTAAAAGCTATTATTTCTTTTCTAAACATTCATTTATTTATTTGGCTGGGTCTGGCCTGAGCTGCAGCATTCAGGGTCTCTAGCTGTGGCACAGGGTCTTAGTTGCTCCGTAGCATGGGGGGATCTTACTTCCCTGATCAGGATCAAACCCAGGTCCTTTTCATTGCAAGTAAGAGTCTTAACGACTAAACAACCCGGGAAGCCCCAGATGCTATGGTTTCTAATGATAGAAATCATCAAAGAGGGTCCACTGGGGTCACACAGCTGATGCATCGTGGAGGAGGAGGAGATTTCCAAGATCTTCCAAATGTTCCACAGCGGGTACGTGGCCGAGCCCGACAGGAAGCCAGGTTTCCTGGCTCAGAGTCCCACGCCCTCCCAATGTTGCAAAATCTGACTACTTTCTGTGCAGGGCCACCATGCCCCTTGCTGGCTCAGCAAGGCAGGAGCTCTGGGGCTGTCATCTAGCATGCTTCATTCTGCTGTGCAAGGGCTGAGATGAGATGCCTGACATTTCCAGTAGCCTTGTACAGATGTGAGAGTCGGACCATGAAGGAGGCTGAGTACTGAAGAAACGATTCTGTGGTGCCAGAGAAGACTCCTGAAGAGCCCCTTGTCCAGCCCCTTGGAAATCAAAGCAGTCAGTCCTAAAGGAAGTCAACCCTGATACTCATTGGAAGGACTGATGCTAAAGTTGAAGCTCCAATACGTTGGCCACCTGATGCGAAGAACTGACTCATTGGAAAAGACCTGGAGGCTGGGAAAGATTGAGGGCAGGAGAAGGGGACGACAGAGGATGAGGTGGTTGGATGGCATCACTGACTCAATGGACAGGAATTTGAGCAGACTCAGGGAGATGGGGAAAGAGAGGGAGACCTGGTGTGCTGCAGTCTCTGGGGTCACAGAGAGTCAGACACGACTGAGCGACTGAAGGAGAAGAAGGGCTCCAGATAACACAACAGGAGAGGAGCGAATCCCATACCATCCCCCTGAGACCAGCATGTCCGCGGTCATCTGTAAGGCAGGTGTGGGGCCATGCAGGGCACCTGGAAAAGTCTGTCCCCTGATCTGGAGCTGCCAATTTCCCTTCCTCTTTCCTTTCTCTCTTGGCTCTTCCCAGGACCCACGGCAAGAAAATTGTCAGAGAATTTACTGCAAACTGGGTGGATTTGGAGGGCATTATGCCAAGTGAAATAAGTCAGAGAGAGAAAGACAAATACTGTATGATATCACCTATACATGGAACCTGAAAACTGCAGTGAAAGCTGCTGAGTTGTGTCTGATTCTTTGCAACCCCACGGACTGTACAGTCCATGGAATTCTCCAGGCCAGAATACTGGAGTGGGTAGCCTTTCCCTTCTCCAGGGGGTCTTTCCAACCCAGGGATCAAACCCAGGTCTCCCGCATTGCAGGCAGATTCTTTACCAGCTAAGCCACAAGGGTAGCCCTGTCAGACAAAGTAAGTCCTTAATCTAGACCACTCTTCATCTTTCTCAGGGTTTTTGTTTGGTTGGTTGGTTGGCTGGTTTATGCTTTTTCTCTGGTTTTGTTTCTCATGATAAACGTCCCAACTGACGCAGAACCTAGAACCTGACATTAGGGTACAAAAGTTAGGATGGAAAATAAAGAGCTGTCAATAGGTTATTCCTCATGTCTATAAATATGAAATATCTATAATAGCGATAATCACATAAGCTTTTCTCGAATGTATCAAAAGGATGTAAAATTTATCAACTCATTTTAAGATGCTCACCTATTTCTGATACCAGTGAAACATGAAAGTTGTTCAGTCGTGTGCACCTCTTTGCGACCTATGGACTGCAGCCGGCCAGACTCCTCTATGGAATTCTCTAGGCAAGAAAACTGGAGTGGGTTGCCATTTTCCTCCTCCAATTTCTGAAACCAAAGACTGTACAAATTAAACCCATCAGTGAGTGGAAAAGAGACTCCCAGGACGTTTCACCCTCGGAACACACAGATGATGTAACACAACCCGAAAGAGACAGGTAGTCCTCTCATGGGTTTGAATCTGTAGGAGCCACCATGGAGAGTTTGTTTGTTTTTTCCAACTATTGTCCATCTCCATCTCTTTGCTTGTTTGCTTTTCTTTCTACTTTTAAAAATACCTGTTTATTCATTAACTATCTGGCTGTGCCAGGTCTTGGGTGTCACAGGTGGCATCTTAGCTCCCTGAGCAGGGATCAACTCATGTCCTCGGCTTTGGAATTAAACGTCTTCACCACTGGACCACCAAGGAAATCCCCTCTATGATTTTTTAATTCTATCCTTGGTCCACTAAACTGATTTCATGCCCACCCCCCACCATTTGGAGAACACCCTCACGGAGCACTCAATTGCATTGGTCTCTTGAGTCCCCTGTAAGGCTCGCTTGGGACGGGCTTGACCTTGAAAAGCCACATCTTACACACTGTGTCGTACACATCGTATACACCTACACGGAGACGGTTGGATGGCATCGCCGAGTCAATGGACATGAGTTTGAGCAAACCCCAGGAGATGGTGGTGGACAGGGAGGCCTGGCGTGCTGCAGTCCACGGAGTCACAAAGAGACACGATTGAGCGCCTGCATGATAGCACGTTGAACAGAGAACACTGCACGGCACCAAGCAGAAGCCTGCCAGTATCTTAGGATCTCATTCAAGTTCCTCAACCTAACCTAAGTTCCTAAAATCTAATCTGAGAGTTCTTCCCCGTATGCATGAAATGGAAACGAAACAAAACAAAACCCTGTGATAAACCTGTGAGAACCCACAGGTGGGGTCTGCATGCCTGTCCTGCTGAGAGTTGCAGACACCTGAACGGTGACTCCAGGGACCCCAGCCCCAGCCTCACGGGGATGGTCACACGGTCCACGTGACAGCCACCACCTGGCTTCCTGCGGTCCACCCTGACCCATCCGCAGTTGGGTGGTCCTGAGGCAACCAGGAGGGCAAGCTGAATAAGCACACTCACTCAGAAGAAGACAAACTCATTTATAAATTCCTTGGGTGACCTCAGGCTGAAGTTTTCAGCGAGGCGAGGCTCCCTATCTCAGGGACACTGGTTTTCACAGGTTACTGAAACTCTGTGTGTGTGTGTGTGTGTGTGTGTGTGTGTCCTAAGAGGCCACACGTTCATTAGACCTAGCATGACGGTCAGTAAATGCTCTTTGGAGTATGCAGTCAGTGTCCCTCTGAGCCAGGACACTCACCTTCTGGAGGAGACGGAGGGTGGGACCAGCATTTCACTCTGGGGTCTGAGCTTTACCCGCCGCGTCTCCCTCAACACTGTGTCCCCCAGCTTTGCCTGGGGACCCTCAGCCGGGCTGACCATGGTCATGGGGCCACAGACGGCTCTCAGGAGCTTCAGCCTCTGCAGTGGTACAAGTGGTTCCTTGATAAAATCTCGAATAAATCAAACTAGGTAATTTCATCCATGTTTGCGTGGTGAGATTTGGTCTATTTCGCACTCATTCACAAAGGAGTTGTGTTAAGGTCTTTATAACAAGTGTGGAGTGGGAGGAGAGAAGGTCCCAGGAGGAGAAAATCCTTGAGAGCGAGGTCCACCAGCCCTCAGTGGTAGAGGCTGGCCGGGGCCGGGGACACTGTGCTTCACTCGGGAGAGGCCCCGAAGCCTCTGCTCAGCTCAGGCACCTTCCGCTGAGCCGGTGGGGAAGCAGCTACTGCCCAGGTCCAGCCAGAGGAGAGGATCAGAGTGAAAAGTCCTGCCCACAAGGAGCTCACGTTGTAGAAAAACGGCTGCTGCTGCCGTTCAGCCACGAAGTTGTGTCGAACTCTGCGACGTCGTGGACCATGGACCTCTTAGCGTCCACCAGGCTTCCCTGTCCTTCACCATCTCCCGGAGAGTGCTCAAATCCATGTCCATTGAGCCAGTGATGCCATTCAACCATCTTATCCTCTGTCGCCCCCTTCTCCTCCTGCCTTCAACCTTTTCCAGCATCAAGGACTTTTCCAATGAGTCGGCTCTTCTCATTGGTGGTCAAAGTATTGGAGCTTCAGCTTCAGCATCAGTCCTTCCAATGAATATTCAGGACCGATTTCCTTTAGGACTGACTGGCTGGATCTCCTTGCAGCCCAAGGGACTCTCAAGAGTCTTCTCCGGCACCACAGTTTGCAAGCATCCATTCTTCAGTGCTCAACCTTCTTTGTTGCCCAACTCTTACATCCGTACATGAAAAATAAGACAAATTAAATAGAAGCTATAGTGTTTTTAGACGTTTTTTTAAATTGAGATATAATCGCAAAACAAAAAAAAACGCACCATTTTAAATCACACACTTCAAAGGATTTTAGTACCTTCACTCTTCTGTACAACCATTGTGCTATCCAATTCCAGAACATTTCCATCAGCCCAAAAAGAAACCCTATACTTGTTGAAGGTCAATCCCAGTAGCCCCTCCCCTAGTCCCTGGCAACCCCTCATCTACTTTCTGTTTCTATGGATTTACCTCTCTTGGACGTTTCCTGCCCACGGAACCATACAATACGTGGCCTTCTGCGTCTGGTTTCTCTGGCTTAGCATAATGTTGGAGCATGGGTCAATTTTTTATCACATTTTATGACTACTCTGGCTTTTTATTACAAAAAGACAAAAGATATTTGGATCTATTAATATATATGTCTTTTGCTACATGAAAAAATAGTACTATGAAAAACAAGTTTATAAATTTGCTGATACATAATAGACAGTTGCTTGCTTCCTAGTTTTCACTGAAAACTAAAGTTTATTATAGCTAAAACTTATAATCCATGTGTAAAAATAACACTGTTAGGAACAACAACAGGGAAGAGAAACAACTTTTTATAGAAAGTATGAGAATAAAATGGGATTATTTTTGTATAGAGAGTATGCAATAAATGTGTTTTAAGTAGAAAAGAGAGTAATTTTGTCCTACAATAAAATGACTGGCCACTCCAGAATAAGAAAGGGAAAAGACGACAAAATCTAAATTGAGTAGAGAAAGGTTCAGAAGTTTTATGGAAAGGGACTTTTATCTTATGAGGTCAAAGCTGGCTAACATTGTACAGACTTGTTTTTAACGATTTTTTTTCCTGAGCTCAATAAAGTCCTGATACAAAATGAAAGTTTAATTTTCTTTCTGTTTAAGCCAGGACATTTCTTAGGTGATTGGTTTACTTTTAGTAAAAGATGATAAAGGATTTTCTTTCCCTTTAATGTTGTCTGCCCCGAGAAGAAAGATTCTCTGTGTTAGGAAAATGTTTAAATATCTTTGCTAGAATTGGGATGGCTCAGAAAACATATTCTTTAGGAGAAACTGTAGTGTACACAATATCAGACCTCAGTCTTATACTTGACTTTGAGATTTTGTTATCTGCTTGCAAACTTCAGAGAAATCACAAAAGTTAGTTTCTGCTTTACTCTTGACCCTTCTCTGAAAAAATTTACCGTCAACTACAGGGAAAAATGCTTCCTCTTACAAGTGAGTCGTGGAAAAAACCCTGACAAGGACTCTAGAATGCAGGTTTCTGACAACTTTAGGATCGTAACATGGAACTGGGTAAGAATTTCTAAAAGTCGAATGGAAAACTGATTCACAAAGCTGCTAAGCCAAGATCAAGCCAAACAAAAGCTAATTGCCAGGGACTAAATGAGCTGATGAAGATGATTGCAATTTTACAACTGCTTTTAATGAATTAGTAGTATTGGTTGCTCAGTCATGTCTGACTCTTTTCGACCCCATGGACTGTAGCCCACCAGACTCTTCTGTCCATGGAGTTCTCCAGGCAAGAAGACTGGACGTGGGTCTCCATTCCCTTCTCCAGGGGATCTTCCTAACTTAGGGATCACACCCAGGTCTGCGGCATTGCAGGCAGGTTCTTTACCATCTGAGCCACCGAGGAAGCTTGGCCTTTTGGCTAAGATCAAGTATCTGTTCTTACCAGTTTAAAGCATTGCTGAGTCTTTAATGTTTTGTTCTCCAGATTTAGAGGATATATTTTCTCCTGTCTTTTAAGCTGTCTATAACTTGCAGCAGTTTGGTAAAGTGTACTTTTTTCTCTTTTCCTTTCTTTTCTTAAATTAAAAAAAGAAACTTTTTATTTTGTATTGGAGTGGAGCCGATTATAAGTGTCGTGATAGTTTCGGGTGGACAGCAAGGGCCTCGGCCACACACACACACGAGTCTATTCTCCCGCAAACACCCCTCCCATCCAGGCTGCACGCAACGCTGAGCAGAGTTGCATGTGCTATACAGGAGATCCTTGCTGGTGATCCATTTTAAACATAGCGGTGTGTACATGATGCTCCCAAAGCCCCTAACGATCCCTTCACCCGGCAACCATAAGCCCATTCTCTAAGTCTGTGAGTCCCTTTCCTATTTTGTTATAAGTTCATCTGCATTGTTTCTTCTTAGATTCCCCATATAAGGAATGTCACACGATAGGTCTTCTTCTCCATCGGACTTGCTTCACTCCGTACAGCAATTTCTATGCCCATCCACGTTGCTGCAAATGACACTATTTCTTTCTCTTTAATGGCTGAGTAATATTCCATTGTGGATATACACCACATCTTCTTTTTAATTTTTATTTCAGTTCAGCCCAGTCGCTCAGTCATGTCCAACTCTTTGCAACCCCATGGACTGCAGCACGCCAGGCTTCCCTGTTCCTCACCAGCTACCTGAGCTTGCTCAAACTCATGTCCATTGAGTCGATAATGCCATCCAAACATCTCATCCTCTGTCATTCCCTTTTCTACCTGCCCTCAATCTTTCCCAGCATGAGGGTCTTTTCCAATGAATCAGTTCTTCGCATCAGGTGGTCAAAGAGTTGGAGCTTCAGATTCAGTATCAGTCCTTCCAATGAATACTCAGGGTTGATTTCCTTTAGGATGGACTGGTTTGATCTCCTTGCAGTCCAAGGGACTCTCAAGAGTCTTCTCCAACACCACAGTTCAAAAGCATCAATTCTTCAGTGCTCAGCTTTCTTTATAGTCCAACTTGCACATCCCATCCAAATATGACTACTGGAAAGACCATAGCTTTGACTAGTCTGACCTCTGTTAGTAATGTCTCTGCTTTTTAATACGCTATCTAGGTTTGTCATAGTTTTTCTTCCCAGGAGCAAATGTCTTTTAATTTCATGACTGCAGTCACCATCTGCAGTGATTTTGGAGCCCAAGAAAATAAAGTCTCTCACTGTTTCCATTGTTTCTCCATATATTTCCCATGAGGTGATGGGACCAGATGCCATGATCTTCGTTTTTTGAATGTTTGAGTTTTAAGTCAGCTTTTTCATGCTCCTCTTTCACTTTCATCAAGAGACTCTTTAGTTCCTCTTCACTTTCTGCCATAAGGGTGGTATCATCTGAGTTATTGATATTTCTCCCAGCAATCTTGATTCCAGTTTGTGCTTTATCTAGTCCAGCATTGCACATGATATACTCTGCATATAAGTTAAATAAGCAGGGTGACAATATACAGCCTTGACGTACTCCTTTCCCAATTTTGAACCAGTCCATTGTTCCATGTCTGGTTCTAACTGTTGCTTCTTGACCTGAATACAGATTTCTCAGGAGGCAGGTCAGGTGGTTTGGTATTCCCATCTCTTTAAGAATTTTTCACATTTTGCTGTGATCCACACAGTCAAATGCTTTGACATAGTCAATGAAGCTGAAGTAGATGTTTCTCTGGAATTCTCTTGCTTTTTCTATGATCCAGCAGATGTTGTCAATTTGATCTCTGGTTCCTCTGCCTTTTCTAAATCCAGCTTGAACATCTGAAAGTTCTCAGTTCACAGACCGTTGAAGCCTGGCTTGGAGAATTTTGAGCATTACTTTGCTAACATGTGAGATGAATGTAATTGTGCAGTAGTTTTAACATTCTTTGGCATTGCCTTTCTTTGGGATTGGAATGAAAACTGAGCTTTTCCAGTCCTGTGGCCACTGTTGAGTTTTCCAAATGTGAAGCATGTTGAGTGTAGCACTTTAATTATTTCTTTATTTTTGGCTGCGCTGGGCCTTCATTGTTGGGGGGGCTTTTCTCTAGGGGCAGTGAGCGTGGCCTGCTCTCTGGGTGCGGTGAGTGAGCGTGGCCGGCTCTCTGGGTGCAGTGAGTGAGCGTGGCCGGCTCTCTGGGTGCGGTGAGTGTGGCCTGTTCTCTGGGTGCCGTGTCTGGGCGTCTCTCCTTCTGGGCCATGGGCTCGAGGGCGTGTGGGCCTCAGTAGTTGTGGTGCACAGGCTTAGCTGCTTCACAGCAGGTGGGATCTTCCCGGACCAGGGAGCAAGCCTGTGTCTCCTGCGTTGGCAGGTGGATTGTTTATCACTGAGCCACCAGGGAAGCCCTAAACCACATCTTCTTTATCCATTCATCTGTCAGTGGACATTTAGGCTGCTTCCATGTCTTGGCTATTGTAAACAGTGCTGCAGTGAACACTGGGGTGCATGCATCCTTTTAAATGGTGTTTTTCTCCAGATATGTCCCCAGGAGTGGGATTGCAATGTCTATTTTTAGTTTTTTAAGGAACCTCCATAATGTTCTCTGTAGAGATTGTACCATTTTACATTCCCACCAACAGTTTAGGAGGGTTCCCTTCTCTCCACACCCTCTTCAGCAGTTATTGTTTGTGGATTTGGTACAGTGTACTTTTGTAAACAAAAGTTGAAACACTTATCATTTTCTCCCTTCCTGACCCCTCCAGTATTCAGAAACTCCCAGTAAATATTCTTATTTTTCATGGCAATACATGTATTTACGTAAGTCCCATAAGAATCTGTTCTCCTTGTAAAGGACACAGTTTGACAAGTCATGACCATTCTTTCAGGTTCCGGACCTGATCTGGTGCTCTGACCTGAGACCTGGGACCTGCAAGGGAGGCCAGGTTCCCACAAGAGGACCCTGTGACTCCACGGCCAGTGTGTCTGGCAATGATTGTACCACTACTTGAGTGCCTACACAAGGAAAAGTATATCGCAGTAACATGGGGCCCCTCAGAGTTCTCAGAGATGCTGCAGGTATATGATACCCCCTCCTTCCTGGGCACATCTAGGGCAGTGTTCTCAGAGGATGCCAACAGCCAAGCTCTGCAATCCTTTGGGTTGCACATTTCCCTTTATTCCTGGATGACTCTTTTCTCCTTACTGATGCAGAATTCCCTATGGGCATTATTGTCTTTAGAATATAACGGGTTTCATTCCAGAGATTTCTGATTCATCATTTCTGCCAAGATGTCATCTGTTGGTCTTATTCTTTGCAAGTAATGTGCTTTTACTGTGTGGCTACAAGTTTGAATCTATTTTATTTCTTTTTTTAATTGATGGAGGGACTTCTCTAGTGGTCCAGTGGTTAAGACTCCCAATGCAGGAGGCCTCGGTTAGATTCCTGGTCAGGGAATTAGATCCCGCATGCTGCGTCTAAAGATCCCATGTGCCACAACTAAGACTCATTGCAGCCAAATTTTTTTAAAAATTGAGAGATGTATGATTCACTACCCTGAAAAGCATCCATTTCAGACATCATTTTACTGTTGATGAATGTATGCATTCTTGTCACCACTTAAAACCAAGATATAGAATATGTGTCGCCTCCCAACTTGCCACTTATCCCCTTGTAATCAATTTCCTTTCATCACTAGCCCATCTGATTAGGTGTTAATAGCCATAGGTTCCTTTTACTTTTTTAAGAACTCTACATAAACCACATACATCCAAGTCTGTTCTTTTTTATTGCCTAGTGGTTTTCCATTACATGAGCACATAATAACTTGCTCAGCCATTCACACAGGGATGACTATTTCAAAGACTGTGTTGTACAGATTTTCAGCTTTTATAAATAAAATTTCTGGAAACGTGCATGCGTGCTAAGGCACTTCAGTTACTTCTGACTCTTTTACGACCCCATGGACTGTAGCCCGCCAGACTCCTCTGTCCATGGGATTCTCCAGGCAAGAACACTGGAGTGGGTTGCCATGCCTTCCTCCAGGGTATAATGGTCGGCAGGAAACACGAAAAACTGTTTAACAACTCTTAGAAATGAGAGCCTTATTACTCTACTGACCAACCTCAGAGATGTGTCGACTTTAAGCCAGGATATAACCCATAAAAAACTTGACGGCCCTGCAGAAACCAGACAACACATTTGAGAAGATATTCACAATGTCATCATGGCAGGCCCTGAAGAAGAAGAAAAGAGTGACTCTGGTGTTTATGTCGATGGAGTCGCCTGGCACACACAGGATATGGGACATAATGCCGTAGTCTCGTGCCTTCACGTCTGCTGGGGCTCCGGAGACCCTGGAGTAGGACTCTTTCCTTGGGAATCCTCCTATACCCCAAAGTATAAGGCGTTGGTTTTTCTATATTTCCCAATTTCCCCATATCATGCTTTTCAGTATCCTGAAACACTTGTGTCCGTGAATTTATCAAAGTTCGCAAGCCACATTCATGTTACACATTATTCCAGAATGTATGACAATGAGGATCAGGAGTTAGAATAATAATGGTGGAGAGCAGGACCACCTACAAAATCTTCATTTTCCAGCAGAAAGAACAAAGGGCTGGATGCATTTGAGGATGAAAGTGGAAAAGAAAGGAGCAGGCCACGTGAGTTAATGTAGAATCTAAGGATGATCATGTGTAATTGAGTCAGTCTTTCTGAATTAGAGACTGACATTAGTTTACACCTCTCTGGAGATTCATTCCCTTACTCTGAAAACCAATAAAGATTTCAGAAGTCTCTCTGTGGACAGTGTTTTAGAGATACCTCCAGCAAGGACTTTCCTGGTGACCAGTGACTGAGACTCCACGCTCCCAACGCAGGGGGCCCAGGCTCAATCCCTGGTTCAGGAACTAAATCCCACATCCCACATGCTGCAAGCAAGAGTCCGAATGCTGCAACGAAGATCAAAGATCCCTCATGCCTCAACTAATGCCCAGTGCAGCCAAATAAATAATAAACATTTTTTAAAAAACAAATACCTTCAGTGCACTAAACAGAGAATCAGTTTACACTCAGTCCTCTGGGTTTCTCGGTTTCTTTTTGCCCAATCTTCTATTCGCTTCTCCGGAAGAATTTCATTTATTTATTTATTGAAGTATAGTTTGGTTTACAATGTTGTTTTGGCTTCAGGTATACGGCAAAGTGATTCAGTTATATGTGCATACATATCAATTTTTTTCAGATTATTTTGCCTTATAGGTTATTACGAAATATTAAGTATCGTTCCCGCCAAGAAGAATCTTCAAGCCTGAGTGATGGGGCAGCTCCTTGAAGTGAAATTCCTGATGCTGGTGAGAGAATTTCGTCTCTAACAGAAATAAGAAACTCAGAATATCCAGGATGAACATCAAGAGAAAAAGAATATAAGTGACAAGTATGATCTCTTCTAATTTCCCAACATCAAGCCCCACAAGAAGCCCCTTCAGTTAACCATTCAATAGCCGCCTAATCTCATCAAGCAATTTACCAGCGCAGCCCCTAATATGCCCACCATTCCTCCAAAAATAGTCAGGGGGCCGGCTGTAAAACCCCTACCTGCCAACTGATGGGACTGTCCCTACTCTAGCACAAACGAACGCCTCACATTATCCGGCACTAAAGTAATCTTTGGTGGCCACGGACTCATTAACGGCTCATAAACATTTCATGAGCATGCATGCGTGCTAATTCAGTTCCATCGTGTCCAACTCTTTGCGACCCCACAGACTGTAGCCCAGTAGGCTCCTCTGTCCATGGGATTCTTCAGGTAAGAATACTGTAGTGGAGGGTTGCCATGCCCTCCTCCAGATCTTTCCAACCCAGGGACTGAACCCGAGTCCCTTACATCTCCTGCACTGGCACACAGACTCTTTACCACTAGCACCACCTGGGAAGCCCATTCCACGAATACGCCCATCTAATTATAACAAACTGCATTGTGAGAAGGACATGCACATGAAAGCATCTTGCTATATAACCTGCAGCTGTCAGTCAAGGCTGTCAAACAATGACACCCTCCCCTGGATTATGCAAATGACCCTCCTTAAAAACTGTACTCCAGCCCTCCCGGGCCATCTGCCTCTCTTGGCATGGCCCACCTCTCTCTTGAGGTGTTCTCTCTGCTCTTTCTTTGTGCAGATGTCTGACTCTGTGACCTGTTCTCTCTTTCCTTATCGTTAATAAACTTTCTTGCAATGGGTAAGACCTTAGATTCTCCTTTGCATCCTTACCAGGAACCGAGCCCCAAAGGAGGAAGAGGCTCTAGACTCTCCTTCCTCTAACAAGTCCAGGTTCTCAGCAGCACAAGAGGCACTGTCTTCCTGGTCGCTCAGAGCCTTTCCCAAGACTGTTCTCGGAAACAGACCCTAAAGGTTCTGTGGCCGCCATCCTGAGCTTGACTTAGAGTCGTTTCTGAGAAAGTCAGACACACAGGTGAAGAGTCAACGTAAGCAGTCTGTGGCTCAGGAGCTGGTTGTTTCAGGATGAGGGTGACACACGGCTTGTCTCCTGAGGATCCCTGAAAGAAGGCAGCGTCAGGATGGTGTGGTCAAGGACATCCTGGCTTCGGGGAAAATGACAAGGATGCTGACTCCACGGAGAGGAAACACTGCCTGGCCAGGTGGCTCTGTCCCCCAGGTCACCAGTGTCGTGTTCTGATCATTCTAAGCTACTGAAACCTACTCTAGTCTTGGTGGCTTCCACGCCCCCGTGTTGCCTCTAAAATGTGATCGCTGTACTTTATCCCAGTTTTTACAGGTTTTCCTGCTGCAATATTTTACATCTCACCAAAAACTGAAGCTCTTCCTGTCATTTCATCTCATCGCATAGTCTCTGATTGCCTTTATGGGAGAGTATAATTAAGTCCGACTCACTGGAAAAGACTCTGATGATGGGAAAGATTTGAAGGCAAAAGGAGACGAGGGCAGCAGAGGGTGAGATGGTTGGATAGCATCACTGATTCAGAGGACATGAACTTGAGCAAACTCCAGGAGATACTGACGGACAGGGAGGTCTGGCATGCTACAGTCCATGGGGTCGCAAAGAGCTGAACATGACTTAGCGACTGAAAAACAGCAACTAAAATAAGTCCAGGGACCTCCTTGGAGGTCCAGAGGTTAACACTTCACCTTCTGGTGCCCAGGCTGCTCATTCGATCCCTGGTTGGGGAACTAAGATCCCACATGCTTTGCAGCCAAGAAAACAGAACATAAAATAGAAGCAATGTTGTGACAAATTCAATAGAGACTTCAGAAATGGTCCACATCAAAAAAATCTAAAAACATTGTTTTAAAAGTCCAGAATGAGGAACTCTGAAGCATTTATAGAGCTAACTTTTTAACTTGTAGTAAAGTTGCATTTAAATAATCTATTGTTCAGACATATTTCACACAGTTTGTGGACATAACAGCCCCGGTCAGCCTGAGCCATAGGAAACAGCACTTGGTATTGGATGAGTGGACTCAAGAGTTTGGAAGCAGGAAACCTCCATTTCCTGCTGCCTCATTCAATGAGGCAAAGCTACGCCCATTTTTATACCAGCTTTCGTACTCAAACCAACTGGTTGGAAGAGAAATATTTTTGGGAATGTTGGGGCAAACCCAGATTTTCTCTTTTTCCTATTCCCACGTGGAAGAGCGTCCCCTAACGTGACACTAAGTGACATTTTTGTCCCACTTTGCACTCTCTCGTGTTGGAGGAGTGAGTGACGTCACTGTGTGTGGCCACCAGCGAACCACGTGCCTCCACCCAGAAGAGCTGAACCAACAAGTGTTCACAAATCGGAAGGCTTGGGACCTTCTCCCTCCCTGCCACAGGCCAGAGTGAAGCTGGCCCGGCTCAGCTGAGGGGTCCTTGCTGCCTTCAGGCCTCACTCTCTAACATATTCTTCACCTGCTTTATGAACAATAAAGCTCATATTTTGTTGTCCATCTGCCTTACTCTTTCTTGGTTTTGCTTTTATAAGAGGACTTTTGGATACATATTTAGAAAATGCGAGGAGTAAAATATGAAACTTGAGAGCCCCCCTCCACGTCTCCAAATACTTTACTGTTACTATTTATCTTCCCCCAAATTTCTCCATAATTATAACACATATTGGGTTGGCCAAAAAGTTCATCTGGGTTTTTCTGAGCAATCGTATGGAAAAACCCCAGTGAACTTTTCGGCCAACCCAATACAATAGGTATATGTACGTGTGTTAGTCACTCGTGTACGACTCTTTGCGACCCCATGGACTGTAGCCCACCAGGCTCCTCTGTCCATGGAATTCTCCAGGTAAGAACACTGGAGTGGATTGCCATCCCTTCTCCAGGGTCACTTCCTGACGCAGCAATCGAACCCGTATCTCTTGATTGCAGGCAGATTCTTTACCGTCTGAGCCACCAGGAAAGACCTACAATATGTCCATGTATCTACATATTGACATCAGCATTAATATCAGTATCCATGTGTGCTAGTGAATAAGAGGAATCATATAGCAAGATCTCTTCTGCAGCTTCCTTTTCATTATCAAATTGACTGAGGTGTGATTCACACACAGCAGAACGCCCGCATCCTAAGTACAGGCACACCTCGTTTTATTGCACTCTGTTTGATCACACTTTGCAACTATTGCATTTTTGTAAATAAAGTGAAGGTTTTGGGCAACACTATTTCAAGTGTTTTTCCAACAGCATTTGCTCACTTTGTGTCTCTGTGTCACGTGCTGGGAATTCTCACAATTTTCCAAAATTTTTCATTACTATTTTATTTGCTACAGTGATCTGTGAAGTTATTACTGAAAAAAGATTATGTCCCACTGAAGGCTCAGAAGATGGTTAGCATTTCTTTAGCAATGAAATATTTTTAAATTAAGGTATATATATTGCTTTTTAAATATAGTCTTTTGGTTTCTTTTTGGCTGTGCTGGGTCTTTGTTGCTGCAGGCTTTTCTCTCTCTCACACCCTGCAGCGAGCAGGGGTGACGCTTCAGTTCCAGCACCCGGGCTTCTCGCTGCAGTGAGCTCTCTTGTTGCAGAGCAGGGCTCTAGGGAACGCGGCCTCAGTAGATGTCGCACGTGAGCTCGGTAGCTGCGGTTTCCGGGCTCTAGAGCACAGGCTCAGTAGCTGAGGCACAAGGGTTTAGCTGCTCCAGGACATGTGGAATCTTCCCAGACCAGGGACCGAACCCTTGACTCCCACACTGGCGGAGACTCTACCACTGAGCTCCTAGGGAAGTCTATGCATTGCTTTTAGAGACATAATGCTGCTGCCCAATGAACAGACTACAGGGTAATGTGAACATGGCTCAGACACTGGGGAATCAGGAATTCCGTGTGATCACTTTCTTACAATAGTCACTTCATTGCTGTCGCTTGGAACTGAACCCACAATGTCTCCAAGGTATGTGTGCATATACCTGGATAACTTTTGACAGATGTAGACGCCCGTGTAACTTCCAACTCATTCAAGAGGCAGAACATTTCCTTCACAGTAGGAGGTTCTCTTGGGTCCTTTTGGAATCCCTACATTAATGAAGCTTCAATCCGCCCCTCCCTGGACAGCTGTGGGGCTAGATAGGCAGATTCTTGTCCTCTGAGTAACATGCAGACCAGCCTTCCAGAGGCTTTATGAGCTAAACTGACATTTGAACTACATTACTGGGTCAGGATAGGCATTTTGATGCTAAAATAGAATATTGAAATTGGAATCACAGAGTCCAACACTCAAAATTTCCATTTACCATTCTCCAGGCAAGAATACTGGAGTGGGTTGCCATTCCCTTCCACAGAGGATCTTCCCAACCCAGGGATCGAACCCGGGTCTCCTGCATTGCAGGCAGATTCTTTACTGCTTGAGCTACAGTTTTCCCCAAATCGATATACAGATTTAATGTAATTCCTATTAAAATTCCAGAAAGATTTTTTGGTAGATATAGACAAGATTATTCTAAAATATATACGGAAAGGCAAAAGAACTAGCATTTCTAGAAAACGTTTTGAAAAGGAAAACCAAAGTGGGAGAAATCACCCATCTGAATTATAAATCCTACCATACAACTACCATAGTCAAGACTGTGTCTTCTTGCTGGAAGGATAGATGCATAGGTCAATGCAGCAGCATAAAGAATCCAGGAAGTCATAAACCACAGCAGACAAATCTTGCCTGTGGTGCTCCAGCCTGCTGTTTGGAGGAGTAAATTCAGCTCCTGGGAGAGGGGTGAGTGTAAGCCCTTTAGAGACACCAAGTGCCTGCAGGCCTTTAGTTGAGTGAATAATAAAGGTGCTGCTTTGGTAGACATTATTTTTTTCCCCCTAGAGAATCATGAATTTATTTAATAAATTTGTTCATGCAAGACTTTTTAACAACACACATAATTTCTCTCCATTTTTTTTCCGAAATAGATCAAGAATTTCCACTTGAGAAGTACTATCATCTCAACCTTTGAAGGTGAATGGCTGTTATTTTGATTCCTCAACTGGTCAGTTGACTTAGATAGACTTACTTGAAATTAACTGTGTGATCAATTGCAATTAATTGAAAAGAGAGAGATGTTTGACTTGCCTCCTACAACCCCAGTCAGTGCTGGGCTGACCAGATCTCAGAATGCCTGCCCGACAGAACACAGTGACATGATCCCCACGGGCTTGGTGAATCCGAGGTGAAGGTCTCAGATCTGCAAGGACTCCAATCTTTACTGAAAAAACAAAACCCAGCTCCGTTCATGGGTAAAGGAAAGGGGCTTGTTTGAGCTCTTGCGTGCCTTGCTGCCCTGGTTCCCTTTCTGTCCGACCGAGCTGAGCTGGGCTGGACTGGACATCAGCCTGGGAGATGGACACAGGAGAGACTGTGACTTTCTTGGAGATCTTTGCTTGGCAGACTGTCACCAAGAAGAGAGTAATTAACAGTCAGACAAGCTGGGGGATATCACGAGACACTGAGATGCGAGATTTCAGATAAAGGCCTGAGCCCTGGTTTGTAAGTGGCCTTCTTACAGGAATGACCAAGGGACACGAAACACTTGATTACCCCTCGTCAGGAGCCTGTTCAAGGCATAAATCCTTAGAGGGGTTCCTCATGCCTGGACGAACTTGGATCTCTCAGGATACTAGCCCCTGGGCACCAGTTCTGTCCAAGAGGACCTCCCAGGTATGACAAAAGATTTATCTATCTAACTGCTTTCATTTTCAACAATCTTAATCCAGATTTGTGTTTGCCTGGAATTTAAAACCTCGGGACACCATGATGCAAAAGTAGGATTCCAGCTGCTGTCACCAAGGTTTGATCTTTGACCTTCTGGGACAGCCTCTTGGTTATTCTGATTCAACAACCGAGCTGCTAAACTGACGTTTATTTCTTCTCCAAGATTCTCTCTGTTCAGTCTAAGTTATTTTGGTGAGAGGTGGGGCAGCTAAATGAATTTGAAGGAAGGAGGGGCCAGCATCCTGGTCCTCTGAGAGGCTCACCCCAAAAAGGATTGAGGTGCCCCCACATGCTAAGATATGATTGATCCCTGGAAATATTACACTGCATGGAGGAAGGCAGACACACAGGGCCACGCATCGTAGGATGATGCCGTTTACATAGAATGTTCAAAACAGGCAGGTCTGTGGAGTCAGAAAGCAGCTCGGTGGTTGCCAAGGGCAGACTGGGGAGTGACAGCCGGTGGGTACCAGCAGCATCCTTTGGGTGAAGACGATGCTCTGGAATTGGACGGGGGTGGAGGGGTGCCCATCATGAATGCGCTGAAAGGCACTGAGTTGGTTCACTCCATGTTCTATGAATTTCACCTAAATAAAAACTCGAGGAGGGTGATGATGATAGGGATGAGGAAGCAAACACATCTTAGAACCAGAGGAAGCCCTCAGTCCAAATGCAAAGGTGACCTCAGGATGTGGCTGGACCGCTCCATCAGAGCCAATTCTCAGGATCACAGCTCCTCTGCTGTATCTGATTCTCCATCAGATGGGCAGGTGTCCTTAGGGGGCCTGGCTTGTGGCCCAGCGCAGGGGCCACGCCAGGCGCTGAGGGCCCCCTTGAGCACAGATGTCTCCTCCTGCTGCTTTGACCAAAAAAAAAAAAAAAATGGGCTACCCATCATCAGGGTGTGGGGTGGTCTCCAGGCTCGAGCCTGGGTCTCAACCAGCCAGGAGACGGACAGCCCTGCTAGAGAACACCCAGGGTCCCTCCTCACCCAGAGGGGAGGCCCACCTCGCCCCCCAGAAATGTCTCATCATTAAACACTGACCTCCTAGCTGGGAACCAAAATTCTATCGACCTGGGGTTGATCACAGGGTCCTGTTGGCCCGCTTCCTGTCCATATTGTGGTCACAGGCTGGAACATCCTGACCCGGGGCCGTGGCTGCATCTGACCCTGGTGTTGCCATGGGTACCAGCGGTCCCCAGGCCCCGGGCCTCCTCACATGACCGCGTTCCATCTGATTCTGATCTGCAGTCCCTGCTGACCTCAGACATAAGACACTGAGCAAGCGGGGACAGGTGGCCGGGGCCGGGGCCGGGCTGTTGGGTCTCAAGTGGAGAGGCTGACCGGAGGAGACGGCTCTCCTGGAAAGGGGCGGGGGCAGTGTCCAACTCGGGACCAACCTGGAGCCGGGCCTGACGTATTCCTGGGTCCCAGGGGCACCCCAAAGTGAGACTTCGAACCCCAGGACCAGGGACACCCCGGGTACGTGCGGGGCAAGTCTCAGTTCACAGGGAGAGGGCTGTTCCAGAGCCTTCTGTGACTCAGGAGCAAAGCAAAGACCTCCCAGGTATGAGGAAAGGTCTATCTACCCGCTTTCGCTTTGAAATAATCTTAACCTAATCTTAACCCTGGTCCCGCAGCTCAGGACCAGGCGGGTAGCGCTGTTGTTCTGTTGCATTCTAATCTCAGCTGTATCAGTCAGCAGGCCAGTCATTACAAACACCGCAGCCCCGGAGACTTAAGACATCAGACATCCACTGTCTCCAGGCCTGGAGGCTGGAATCCCAGACCCAGCTGTGGGCAGGTCTGGTCCTCCTGAGGCCTCCCTCCTGGGAGTGCAGACGGCCGTCTCCTCCCCGTGTCCTCACAGGATCATCCCTCTGAGTGTGGCTGCATCCTGACCTTCTCCTCCTATAAGGACAGCAGTCCTGTGGGTCTAGGGCCCACCTTCGTGACCTCAATTCACCTTAATCACCTCCTTAAAGAGCGTTATCTCCATGTACAGCCACATTCCGGGATACTGGGAGTTAGAAGCAAATTGTGAATTCGGGGACACGATTCAGCCCATAGCAACAACCTTTAAATGCTTCCCAAATGGCCCTAGTGGAAAGAAACCTGTCTGCCAGTGCAGGAAACATGAGACACGGGTTCGATCCCTGGGTTGGGAAGATCCCCTGGAGATGGTAATGGCAACTCACTCCAGAATTCTTGCCTGGAGGATCCCATGGACAGAAGAACCTGGTGGGCTCCCGTCCACGGGATTGAAACAGTTGGATGCAACTGAAGCGGCTTCACACACGGACGCACGCAACAACCTTTAGAAAGATGGGGATACTGAGGCAGAACGAGGTCATCCCCTCGTGGAGGGGGCTGGGATCTGTCCTGAGGAAGTCAGTTCACACCCTTAGCCTGGACTCCTCAGACCCCCTGGTTTAACCCAGCTATCAGACACCTGAATAAAAGCTAATCCTCTCCTAAGTTTCATTTTTCTGGACAAGCTGTTGCTCACCCTCCTTGCAAAATCCCGCAAAGACCCTGGATTGGCAGGTGTGAGCAGTGCCTCTTCCTGCAAAAGCAAGTAAGTCAGGCAGACAGGCAGCAGGCACTGATCAGGACCCCACAAGGTCCATGGTGGGGGGGCCCCGGGGGCAGGGCCAGCAGGAGAGGCAGGCCCTTCCGGGAAGCGGAACAGCAGATGCACAGGCCTTGGCCTGGACCGCCGGAGTCCCCTGGGCCTGAGAGTGCACGGGGCGGCGGTGGTGTGGGGCGGCCAGGGAGGGGATAGGCAGGAGAGGTGGCAAGCCCTGGAAATCTGTGTCACGTCCGAGCCCACGTTGTGAAGACAGCTGGCATCCTGGGAAGGGCTCTAGAGGGCCTGGTGGGGGTGGGGCGGTGGGGGCAGATCCAGGCAGGAAGCTGGGATGATGCCCGTGAGGGGGGGTACAGGCTGGAGTGGGAGTGGGGGGCATGGGAGAGGACCCCCGCCAATTTCAGGGGCCCCAAGCAGGACCCTCTGAGAGCCGAGGGTAACCCTGTCCCCCCACGTTTGGAAACTGCCCAGGCCTTTGTTTCCCCAGGGTGTGCCCAGACCTCGATGGACCGGCAGATGGACGGGCAATCCCCAGCCCATCCCTGGAACCCGGCTCTGGACTACAATGCGGAGACCGCCGTCCAGAGAGCCCTGGATGGGACAGTGGGTGGGTGGCCCCTGCACGTGCAGGTGGTCCTGCCCCTCAGGGCGCTGGTGGCCTTCGTGGCCGTGGGCAACGGTGCCACGTGCTGGCTTCTCTGCTCCCATCCGCAGGGGCCCCTACTCGGCCTACATCCTCCACCTGGCGCCGCCGACAGCCTCAGCCTGGGCGGCACGGCCCTGGTCCTCGTGGGGGAGATCTTCAAGCTGGGTGCCCAGCTGACCCTGCAGGCGGCCACCATCCTCCACCCCGTGTCCCGCTGCTGCGACACGGTGGGGCTCTGCCTCCTGGCCGCCTTGGGCATCCTCGCCCCCGCCTGGAGCCGCCACCGCCGCCCCAGGGGGACCTCGGCCGTGGTGAGCGGCCTGAGCTGGGCCCTGGGCCTGTCTGCAGGTGGCGGACGCGGTCTGTGAAGTCTCCAGCAGGGGCCCGTCCTGCGCCAGGCTCCAGGACGGCCTGCGCTCCTCGGCGTCACCGTGTGCGCGTCCAGCCTGACCCTGGAAGCCGGGTGCGTCCAGCCTGACCCTGGAAGCCCCGTGCCCCCAGCGGAGTTCCTCCGCCAGGACCTACCTCGTCATCCGCACGGTGGTCGTCGCAGCCCTCCGCTGGGGCCTGCCCCTGGCCATCGTGACGTTCCCGCCCCGGCAAGAGTGTCTGTCCATGTCCTCTGGCCTGCTGCTGCTTCTGTCCAGCGCGGTCTGCGCAGCTCCCCGGCTCATCTACCTCCTGGCCAGGCGCCTCCGCCGGGGGCGGCATCGGGACACCCGGGACGTCCTCCGCCAGAGGGCACCGATGATGGCGCTGGAGGCCTGGAGGGGGGAGCCTGGCACGGAGACCACGTGGGGAGAAGGCGCTGGACCGCCCCAAAGGACCTGGGAAGAACCAGCCTGACTCCATGGTGGAGCTCTTTCTTTCCCTTTAACCCACGTATTCTGCTGCTTTGGCTACAAGTGAATCACTAAGGGGACGTTGCCCGTAGCCTCACATACACATAGTGGCCCATCTTTGTAACCCTGCCTCCCCTGACTGAGCATTAAGCTGAAATAACTTCATTCAGCTCACAGGAAACACCTTGACCAGTCCCACCTGTGAATGGCCACAGCAAAGGAGAAGTTAACCGATCCCCTCTGAGTCTGGCTGGAGTCAGGAAATATTTGCAACTACTTACTGCCTTTCATGGGCTTCCCTGGTGGCTGAGCAGTAAAGAATCCACATGTAATGCAGGAGACATGGGTTCAGTCCCCGGGTTGGGAAGATGCCCTGGAGGAGGGCATGGCAGCCCACTCCAGTACTCTTGCCTGGAGAATTCTAAGGGCAGAGGAGCCAGATGGGCTACAGTCCACGGGCCACAAAGAGTTCGACATGACTGAGCACTACTTTTTACGCCTTTTAAGATGTTAGCTCCTCGCCTCCCCACTCTTTTTTATATAAAGAAAACTAACATGGGTTCCAGGTGGGGAGAATGAGGGGAAGAGATAGGGGATTTGGGATGGACATGTATATACTATATTTAAAGTGGATAACAAACAAGGACCTACTGTATACACACGGAACTCTGCTCAACGTTACGCAGCAGGCTGGGTGGGAGGGGAATTTGGGGGAGAGTGGATATGTATGTGTGTGTATACACACACACACACACACACACACACACACACACACACACACACACAAATGGCTGAGTCCCTTTGCTGTCCACCTGAAACGATCACAACATTGTTCATAGGCTGTGTTACAATACAAAATTAAAAGCTTTAAAAAATTAAGAAACTAGCATCCAAACTTGGACAAGATGGTTCTTTGGGACAGTAGTCCACTATCTCCTTGGTTTGCCGGCTTTCCCAATAAGGTTGCTCTTCCTGCCCCAACATCTCATCCATCCCTCACTTGGTTTGGCCTGTCATGCCATGAGCGGTAAGACCTTGGACTCAGTAACACCATGTGAGGGATAGATGTGTCCTTCTGAGCAGTCACCAGCTGCACAAGCTTGGGATCCCAGAACCGCCTGCGGAAGAAACTGCCTGCTCTCTCCGTGACAGGTCCGTGTCTCCTGTTACTCTGCTTTCTGTTACACTAGTGTGTGAGGCAGGGTGTGATTTACACTTGTTGATGCTGTTGTTTGACGAGCAAGTGGCAAAAATTCTGGCCTGGGAGCAGATAACGTTGATCCAGGCTGATGCAGCTCACGTGTCCGTACAGACAAGGGGGCTTCACAAAGTCCCACAGACAAGGGGGCTCCAACAGCTGAGACTGATCGTCTCATGGTCCTAAAGGCTGGAAGTCCAATATTTGGGTGTCAGCGTGGGTTCTCGTCGATGTGTTCTTCTGAGCAGTCACCTGATGCACAAGGCGCCTGTGTCCCTCATAGGCGGAAAGTGCTGGCCCCTGTCGGGGCAGGCCAGACTCGGGATGGAGAATTTCCAGACACAGGGCGTTTCTGAAGAGAGCGAGTTTACTGAGAACAGAGAGCAGAGGTAAAGTGGGCCCTGAGCACAGTGGACTGACCTCCTGACAGACCAGGGAGAGCTCACAGTTTCTGTGGGTTAGAAGTAAACTTTTACAGCCGCAAGACAAAGAACATTCCTACTGGAAGGCTCACACTGGGTGACTGGTTCGGGCTTTACAGGGTGAGTAGGGGGTGGGCGTTCTTGCCCAATGTGGGATCGGGGGCTTGTTAGTGATGATCAGGGGACTGTTGGCAGTGGTTACGAGCGGACTCGGTCAGCTTCGGAGGTGACCTTGGTCCTGGGCTCTGGTTCTCTGGGCTTCGTGTAGGGCCTGGTGCTTGTGGCCTGGGGCAGGACTCCACACTTGCATTTGTTCTGAACCCTGTGCAGGAGTTTAGCTCTGTGGCCGCTGCTATAACACCCGGGAAAGCAGAGAGGGCAGGAAGATGAAAGACCCTCAGAGAAGAAGCTGAGCGTCATCTGTCCGTCACTTTCTGTGGACTGAAGCCAGTTCCTTGGATGGGCTTTCTAAATATATGACACTCAACAGGTGACTCTCTGGTCAAACAAGTTTGAGAGTGTTGCCGTCCAGGTGCGGAACTGCGGTTAGCGAGACCCAGCGGCTCCCACCCAGGCAGGGCTGCTCCGGTCCGACCACCTGCCCGTGAAGCCGTCCGCCGCCGCCAGGGGGCGACCGAGCCCCTGCCAGCCTAGGGGTCCGTCCCAAGGTGGAGACACCAGCAGTAGCAGCGCCTGCACCTCCCCCGCCTCCTGCATCCCAGCACTCTGCTAACCAGCCGCAGGTATCAAGCCAGAGGATTTGTTTGGTTTTCACTGAAGTACTTTTAATTTACAGTGTTGTATTAATTTCTGCTGTACAGAAAAGTGACTCAGTTATATTTACATACATATATAAAGCTCAACATTCAGAAAACTAAGATCATGGCATCTGGTCCCATCACTTCAGGGCAAATAGATGGGGAAACAGTGTTTATTTTTCTGGGCTCCAAAATCACTGCAGATGGTGACTGCCGCCATGAAATTAAGACACTCCTTGGAAGAAAAGTTATGAACAACCTGGACAGCATATTAAAAAGCAGAGACATTACTTTGCCAACAAAGGTCTGTCTAGTCAAGGTTATGGTTTTTCCAGTGGTCATATATGGATGTGAGAGTTGGACTGTGAAGAAAGCTGAGTGCCAAAAAATGGATGCTTTTGAACTGTAGTGTTGGAGAAGACTCTTGAGAGTCCTTTGGACTGCAAGGAGATCCAACCATTCCATCGTAAAGGAGATCAGTCCTGGGTGTTCATTGGAAGGACTGATGATGAAGCTGAAACACTTTGGCCACCTCATGTGAAGCGTTGACTCATTTGAAAAGACCCTGATGCTGGGAGGGATTGTGGGCAGGGGGGGAAGGGGATGACAGAGGATGAGATGGCTGGATGGTGTCACTGACTCGATGGACATGAGTTTGAGTAAACTCTGGGAGTTGGTGATGGACAGGGAGGCCTGGCGTGCTGCAATTCATGGGGTTGCAAAGAGTCGGACATGACTGAGCAACTGAACTGAACTGACATATGCATTATTTTTTATATTCTTTTCTATTATGGCTTATCCCAGGACATCAAATACAGCTCCCTGTGGTATACAGGAGGACCTTGTTTATTCACCCTACGCGCATGTGCGTGCTAAGCTGCTTCAGTCGTGTCCAGCTCTTGGCAACCCTATGGACCGTAGCCCACCAGGCTCCTCTGTCCATGGGATACCCCGGCAAGAATACTGGGGTGGGCTGTCATGCCCTCCTCCAGGGGATCTTCCCAACCCAGGGATCGAAACCACATCTCATGAGTCTCCTGCATTGGCAGGCGGGTTCTTTACCACTAGCGCCACCTGGGAAGCCCCTTTTTCATCCCATATATAATATTAATAGCTTGCACCTGCTAAACCCAAACTCCCAGTCCACCCCTCCCCCACCTCCCTCCTGCTTGGCGACCGCCGTCTCTTCTCTATGACCATGCTTCTGTTTCTGTTTCAAAACTAGGTTCATTGGTGTCACACTTTAGATTCCACACAGAAGTGGTATCATACAGTGTTTGTCTCTGGCTGACCTCACTTAGCATGACAGTCTCTGGGTCCATCCATGTTGCTGTGAATAGCATTGCTTCGTTTTGCATGTGTACGTGTGGTGTGCACGTAGCACATCTTCTTTATGCATCTCTCTGCCGATGGACTCTGAGGTTGCTTCCATGTCCTCAAATGGGTAATTTTAATGACTGTGAAGCAGGGTGAAAGAGGAGAGTGAAAAAGCTGGCTTAAAACTCAAGATTCAAAACACTAAGATCATGACATCTGGTCCCATCACTTTATGGCAAATAGAATGGGGAAAAGTGGAAAACCAGTGTTACTCAGTCAGTCGTGTCTGACTCATTGAGACCCCACGGCTTGTAGCCTGCCAGGCTCCTCTGTCCATGGGATTCTCCAGGTAAGCATACTGGAGTGGGTTGCCATTTCCTTCTCCAGGGGATCTTCCCGACCCAGGGACGGAACCTGTGTTTCCTGCATTGCAGGCGGATTCTTTACCATCTGAGTCACCAGGGAAGCCCCAAAATTAGAAACAGTTACAGTGCCAGATTTTGTTTTCTTGGGCTCCAAAATCACTGCAGATGGTGACTACTGTCATGAAATTAAAAGACGCTTGCTCCTTGGAAGATAAGTTATGACAAACCTAGACAGCCTATTAAAAAACAGAGACCTCACTTTGCCAACAAAGGTCCATATGGTCAAAGCTATGGTTCTTCCAGTAGTCACATATGAAGGAGTCTTTTGGGCCTAGAAAAGAGAACTACAGTCTCAAAGGCCCCTTGCTGAATCATCTAACTTCGGAGAAAACAAAGCATAACTTTAGTTCCACCCTGTTGCTCCAGGCCGGTTGCATCTATCTGGGACTTATCACCCCCTGTCCGGAAACCTACCACCCCCTACACCCGCCCAGAAGACTTATCACCCCCTGCCCAACTACAAGTGTCATCTCAACAAAAGAATACTCAAAATATCCCGCCTGATTGACGTTTCCTTTATCGCTTCCACAAACCTCCCTATAAGTATGAAGCCTCCCTGATCCCTCTCGGCGCTCAGCCTGGTTGTTAGGCCGACTGTCGCCCCTCCTTGCCTGAATAAAGCTAACCTACTTCTGTTGAGGTCGCCTTTCCTTTTCTGCCTCGCCAGAACTATGCCTTACAACCTATGCATCTGAGAGTTGGATTGTAAATAAGGTTCAGAGCAGAAGAATTGACGCTTTTGAATTGTGGTGTTGGAAAAAACTCTTGAGAATCCTTTGAACTGCAAGAAGATCAAAACAGTGAATCCTAAAGGAAATCAGCACTGAATATTCATTGAAAGGACTGATGCTGAATGCCGGGGTCCAGCCTCAGCAGGATCCAGGGGATACCCTCAGGATGAACGGCATCGGCGAGAGAGACGTGAGACCAGCCTGGATAGGGCCAAGTCTGCGCGGGAAAGAGAGAGAGAGAGAGAGAGAGAGAGAGAGAGAGAGAGAGAGTGACCAGACGGGGGTGCAGCAGGGTCTGGCAATGCTTTATTTTTTACCGTGGCTTTTATGCCCTAAATTAGTACATTTCTAAGGGGAAGATAGTTTAACGTTACATCAGCTTGTTCTTCACGAAACCAGGGTTTTTTCTGCATGCTTATTTGTTTATGAGGGTCTTGTACATTATCTTCTGGCCTTGGGACCTATTGACATTTTATGACCCAGGTGAATGCAAAGCTGTTTTCCGTCATCTATTCTTTAATGAACACAAAGGTCCGTCCTTTTGCAGAAGTTGTCAGTTAAATTTATCTAAAAGGTTTACCACACAAAGACTCTGCAGCTCCAGTGAGGCAGCCCCTGTTTAGCATTCCTGGTTAAAATTAACAATTCTAAACTCTTATTTTTCTAAATCTTTAACTATAACTGCTTTTAGAATAATATTTTATGTTCTCTAATAGGGCTTCCTCACCCCCCGAAGGGCTCTGTGCCTATCATGGCCTTTTGTGTGATCAGGTTCTTTATGCTGTTCATGATAAAGGTGTTGTGAACAGTCATGTGCATTAGTACACATTTGCCAAGCAGGCTAGAATGCCAGCAAAGGGGTCTAAATTGAAACACTCCTTTCATCCTGGATAATCTTATAGGATACCACCATCTGGCGGACATATTAATTAAAGTTCTAAGTTGATTCTGATCTGGAAAGAGATCGGGGAAGGCCTTCTACCCATGTCACAGATATTAGGGAGTAGTCTAATATAGCAAACATCAGAAAGACAGAGATCATGTTTAATGTGAGCACCAAGGCAGGTTTTCGAAATCCCTGAAGTCCTGATCCGCCTTGCTTGTCAGGTCTCCTCCTCACGACCTTGTCATGGGTGGGATCTCGGGTGCTGGCTCCCGGCATCTCCCCCTTTTTTATTTTTTAAGACAGACAGATAGATCTCAGTCACGAGCTTCTGAGTGTTCTGCCGGAGAGTTCTGACAATACAAGGAAGGATTATAATGAGAAGTAGGACTAGGGCTGCCACGGTAGCATAACTGAGGATAGCTGATAGGATATTTTTTCCAGTAATAAAGTTAGAAAAGGTATGAAAAAAATAATTAGCAGCTCCTGCAGCAGTAAAGTCCAGGCGGGAATGTTCTAAGGTTTTTATCTGACCGTGAAGCTTTCCAAGATCTAAACTAATGCTGGAGCTATTCCATACACCTGAAATATGATTTTTAATCTTTTCCCAATTATAATCTGTATCATTTACTTTTAGAGGTGTTACACAAATCCACCAATAGTCGGCGTGACAGGATAATGCTAACTTTACTTTTAAGGCCTGTAACTCAGTTCCAATATGCATGACTGCTTCTTTTAGGGCATCTGTTTTTGCTTCTAATTTTCTATCTATAAATTCTTGCGTAGCTAGAGCTAAAGACACATTTTTGGACATATCATTGACATATTGAGCAGTATGGACCTGTTGAGTCAATGATATCGCTGCCACAGTGACAGAGGTGATTGCTGTTATCAAAGCTGAAATCCCTAAGATAAGTAATCCAACACACCGTCGGGAACGCATTAAATCTTGCAGTTGTTGCAGAATGGCTAAACCGTAATTGTCATACCAATAGGCGTTCACTCTGACAGGCACCATAAGATAAGGTGGGCGTTGCAGCACCACAAAAGAACAAATATTATATTGAGGGGTTAAACAAGATGAAAGCATGCATTGTTCATAGTAGACTATATTTGGTCCACCTGAATAATTCATTTATACATGAAGCCTTTTTGAATCATTAGTAAACAAATAAACGTAAGGGGAGGGTAAACAAGCCAGCACAGAATAGGTCGAATCGTTTTCTGGCCGAGTTAAGGTAACAATGGAGGTGGCAGCAAGGGCTCTCCAAATTTCTGGTTGTCAAAAGGTTTTGCCCTTAGTTGTATAGGACAACATGGGGGGAACGAATTGATTATGATGCCATCTGCTGGCTGCCAACGGCCAAGGGACGGAATCATCTTTCCAAATGCTAAAGCTATTGACATAGTCAGGAGCAGATCCTGGATCCTGACTTGGGTTTGGATTGCTCCAGTCTTGTACTGAATAGCTTCTGCCTCCCGGTATTCTATAATCTGTTTTTGAATTACAAGTACAGGATTTCCATTCCAGGTATCCAAGGCAGTTGTCTGTAGTTTTCCATATGACATCTGATGGAGCAAAATCAATGCAATTTGGATATTTTGGTGGAGCGTTGAGGAATAAGGATTTATAGGGGTCAAGGACCCCGGGCATATGGGCCTGTAATATCCAAACCAGCCGATCTCTTGTTTTGTCTGAAAATTTTGATGCTGGAGAATCTGTCAGAATTGCTTTCTTGGAGGCTCCAACACACCCCTCCTTAGAGGGAGTGATGAGATCGCTTGTATGACTATGGGGGAAGTTAAAGCAAAGAGGAAGGTCATCTGTTAATCCCCTAAAAGTATAGTTAAAATTGATGGGGTAGTGATCTTATCATATGAAGTATAGGATCCTCCCAAGAGATGAGGTTGGTCTGTGTTGACCCGTTTAGGGTCACTGTTCCAAGTAAATACTTGGAAGTTCAGGGGATCGGGGAAATACGCCCAGCATTTTTCTGATGTAGAGGAGGTAGCACTTGCCTGGCGACAGTAAAGCAAGCATGGCAATGAAACCCTTTCGGGAGAGGCTGGGGATCCCTGCAGGGAAGCTACTCCCTGTGCTAGATGGCCAAGTGACTTAATTTGCCCCCATGTGGGTACGCAGGCGTGCTGAGTTGCCCGCGCAGGACGTCCTGGTGGTTTCCATTTGCTCTCCCGGGATCTCCACTGCTGGTTGTTTCCGAGTCTGCTGGACCTTCTAGGTGGGCGGCGGAGGCAGGGGCAGAGGAGTGTCCTTCTTCTTTTGTGGCCGAAGCAATGGGGGAACCGGATGTCTGGGGGACTGCGACACGGCGAATCAGTGTCGACTCAGTCCGTCTGGGATCCAAATTGGCGACTCAGCACGCTGGGGGAAAACACAAGCACACCCTCGGCCGCTGGTTAGTAACGGGTCAGGACCCCTCCGTTGTCCTGAGAGAAGGTTTTTCCATTTAACCAGAGGTTTTGTGCTCTGCTGCTCTGGACTCCAATGTCGGAGCATTGCAGTAACCCCAAATGAATCAGTGTTTAGATTGTATATCACAAAAAGAGCGTGTTGTAGAATCTGATGAGGGGAACTTTACTTAAATTCACCTTTATGTAGTTTTAAAATTTGAGTTTTTAGGGTTTGATGTGCTCTTTCTACGATGGGTTGTCCCTGTGGGTTATAAGGGACACCTGTGCTATGTTTTATACGAAACCTTGCACAAAAGTCTTGAAAAGATTAAGAAGTGTGAGCACGGGCTTGTCAGTTTTAAGACATTAGGATATCTCAAGTCTAACAGTGAGGGGTTATTTTTGGTAGAAGCAGAAGGAGCTTTTATAGGTACCATAATCTTAAATAACACTTATTTACTTTACTAAAGTAGCAAAAGATTTTAAAAACAAATATAAATCACTGAAAGGCAAAGAAATTCATAATTTGTTATTGAAAGATTCATTCTAAGAAAACTTTGTTCTCTTAACATAGAGAGTAGACTAAATTCCAGTCTGTTACCAATTTACCGGATAGCAAACAAACAAAAGTTTTCAGTTAATCTTAGAAAAGTCTTTTTATAAATCTTGAACTAGCAGTATTTTTTTTAAAGGCATGAGGGTGAAACCATACAAGGCATGTTTAAAATCTTGTAATTGACAAAGGAGCCTGGTCACTGCTGTGACTTGTAACACTTTAACGTGATCACTAAAATTATAACTGACATTTTACAAGGACACATCAGATTTTCATGAATTTCACATAATTTCCAGGATATCTATCTAAGTAACATCAACCATACAATATAACCTGAGAAGATTTATCACTCCTCCAACAATAATTCCCATGCAATTTAACGTGTCAAGTGAACTCAGGTAGTTTAATAGCTCTTTGGGATGTCTCAGGGGCCCTCTGAAGCATCCCAAAGTCAGCTGGAAGTCAAGCTATTTAGGCAGTTTTGTCAATAAATATCAAAAGGGTTTACAGTACTCTGTCAGACAGAATCACACAGACCACTGTGAAATAATATATTTGCACTTTCCATCAAACCTTTTAACACTTTCTGTACCTGTTACTTTGTTCTCCCATCCTGAAACAGTAAGTCAGACTTACTCCCCCCCTTTTATTTTAATAAAATGTAACTTCATTTTTCATACCTTCTTTACTGAAGACACACATCTTACTCTCCTTAAGCAGCTCAGGATGGCATCAAACATTATTCATTTGTAGTCCCAAATCTCTTTTAATTTTTCTGTAAAGGGAAATCAGTGTTTAGTAGTGAATGTTTCAGAATCTTATTATTATTATTTTTAATGATCTAGCTATTCAATAAATCAGTCACTTAATTTAGCACAACCCTAGAAATTCAGGTTACCAAAACCTAAAGGGACTGTTTTAGAGAGACATTTTTAAAGTATGATGATTTTTACTGGTTTATCTAAAAACTCCTATCTCATTTACATTTTTTTTGAAGTTTCTTTACTTGAGGTACTTTCCTTGTTGACAAACTTGTAACAGATATTACAGTATAACAATATTTAACTTATAATAAACCTAGGCATAATGAAAATATTTGACTTGATGTTAATTACTCTAAGACATGTCTATATTAGATAGGTCAACAAACAAACATTAATATCAGGTATTTAATACTGAATATTTTCCAGTTTACCTGAACCTGGACTTTATTGTTTAATTTAGAATTATTTGATTTGTAAGCACTTGCCTTTTTTTCTTTTTTAAAGCCAATTAATTAGACCTCTTTTACAAATTAACCTAAAAAATATTACCCAGAGATAAAGACATACCAAGACACATTTAGACAGACACAGTGTGAGATCCAGCTTCATTTTTTAAGTTTGGTCATGAATTAGATATTACAGTATAAAATTGACTAGTTAATAAAAAAATTGAAATAAATAAAAAATTTTAAAGGCTTTTTCCCTTTTCCCTCAGTCTCAGGAGTTAGAGATGGTCTAGATAAGTGTTCCTGAGAGCCCTGGCTGGCCTCAAAGGCACAGGGAAAGAAAATCAAGTTCTAACAAAAAGCAAAATGACCATCAAAAATCACAACACAGAACAGAGTTAAAACACACACATATAAACCTGGCAGTCCTCATCAGACACTCCCTTAAATACAAGAATACAGTATATCAGAAAACCTATAGAGACACAGAACTTTAGCTGTCTTCAAAGGTTTTAAGAGGAGGAAAGGAAAAGAAAGAGGAGGAGGCGGGAAAGGGGGGCAAAAGGGGTGGCCTTACAGACGTCTCCTGCCACCTGCAGACACCCTGGCGTTATGGGGCTTTTCCCTGGGCTTCCAGAGAAGGGAGGACTGGAACTCGGCCCTACCGGAATTCGAGTTCTCTGCCAAGAGGAGGTGATCAGTCTCCAATCCTCAGCGCAAGCTGAGGCCCTTCGACCAGATTCCTGCATCCAGGACCGGGGGACTAGAAAAACGGGAAGGATAGGAAGGGCATAAGGAGAGGAAAGAGAGAGGGAAGGGGAGAGAGGTCAATAAAGTCTCTTGTTCCTCACCGGTCGGGGCACTCTGGCCAGTTGTCTGCGTCAGGAGCAGACCAGCGACAAAAGGGTCCCGTTGCGGCCGCTGGGTCTGGTCCATTGGCAGGCAAGCTGGCCCCTGAGAACCCCGAGTGGTCAGGATGTCAGTCTCAGCGAAGAAGAGTCCCCACCAGTTGCCGGAAGGGGGACCCCTTCCAGGGCCCGTAACTGGGCTCCTATAAATGAACTGTCCGAGGAGACACGTGTGCTGACAAAGCAAGAGATCTCATTGGAAAGGGCGTCCGGGTGGAGAGCAGGAGGGTAAGGGGACCCAGGAGAACTGCTCTCTCCTGGAAAATAAGGACATTGCTCCTGTACAAATGTGAAAAAAGATTGAACACTAGCCTTTTTTACTTTAATACTTCTTTTATTTAATAGCGGCAATATAACCCCATAAAAAGCTGTCTTTCCTTTAACTCACTGTTACCCATTTTTGTTACTAATTAGAAGAAAAAAAAAGGAGGATCTTAATCATAGAAAAGAAGGAACCTTAAACCTACCCACCTTCCTTACCCTATCTTTCTTATGCAGGGGGGCCTGTAGCGCCCTAGTGGGGTCCTAAAGAAGAAACCTGAAGCCTACCCACTTTCCTCACCCTACCTATCTTATGCAGGGGGGCCCACGGCGCCCTAGTGGGGTCCTAGCCGTCCCGAAGACTGAACAATGGGGGTGGATTACCTTCGGGTTCCCTGTTCATGGCGCCACTTGCCAGGGTCCAGCCTCGGCAGGATCCAGAGGATGCCCTCAGGATGAACGGCGTCGGCGAGAGAGAGACGTGAGACCAGCCTTGATAGGGCCAAGTCTGCGCGGGAGAGAGAGAGAAAAAGAGAGAGAGTGACCAGACGGGGGTGCAGCAGGGTCTGGCAATGCTTTATTTTTTACCGTGGCTTTTATACCCTAAATTAGTACATTTCTAAGGGGAAGATAGTTTAAGATTACATCAGCTTGTTCTTCATGAAACCAGGGTGCTTTCTGCATGCTTCTTGGTTTATGAGGGTCTTGTACATTATCTTCTGGCCTAGGGGCCTATTGACATTTTATGACCCAAGTGAATGCAAAGCTGTTTTCCGTCATCTATTCTTTAATGAACACAAAGATCAGTCCTTTTGCAGAAGTTGTCAGTTAAATTTATCTAAAAGGTTTACCACACAAAGACTCTGCAGCTCCAGTGAGGCAGCCCCTGTTTAGCATTCCTGGTTAAAATTAACAATTCTAAACTCTTATTTTTCTAAATCTTTAACTAAAATAGTGAAGACAGGGAAGCCTGGCGTGTTGCAGTTAATGGGGCCACAAGTAGACGCAACTTAGCAACTGAACATCAATATAAATACTGCGTATAGTATGCATATTTTAGAAAACTTATGAATTTTAGCCTAACTAAAAGGTTTATGACATTTTGATTCCACCTATTTGACTTAGCATGAATAGAATGCTAGATTTCTAGCTTAAAAGAAAAAGATATGCAACAAGCAACAAAGGTTTACTGTATAAAACAGGGACTATAGTTAACACGTTATAATAACCTATAATGGAAAATAGTTTCAAAAATAATATGTGTGTATATGTATCACTGAATCACCTTGCTGGGCACCTGAAACATTGTAAGTCAACTATACTTCAATAAAATATATATATTAAGAAAAAAAAAGGAAACTGACCTTTTCCAGTCCTGTGGCCACTGCTGAGTTTTCCAAATTTGCTGACATATTGAATGCAGCACTTTAACAACATCATCTTTTAAGGTTTGAAATAGCTCAGCTGGAATTCCATCACCTGCATTAGCTTTATTCCTGGTAAAGTTTCCTAAGGTCCACTCGACTTCACACTCCAGGATGTCTGGTTCTAGGTGAGTGACCACACCATCATGGTTATCTGGATCGTTAAAACTTTTTTGTATAGTTCTTCTGTGTATTCTTGTTACCTCTTCTTAATATCTTCTACTTCTGTTACATCCTTGACATTTATGACCTTTATCATGCCCATCCTTTCATGAAATATTCCCTCTATATCTCCAGTTTTCTTGAAAAGATATCTAGTCTTTCCCATTCTATCGTTTTCCCCTATTTCTTGGCACTGTTCCTTTAAGAAGGTCTTCTTATCTCTCCTTGCTATTCTCTGGAATTCTGCATTCAGTTTGGTATATCGTTCTTTTTTTCCCTTGCATTTTGCTTTTCTTCTTTTCTCAGCTATTTGTAAAGCTTCCTCAGACAACCACTTTGCCTCCTTGCATTTCTTTTTCTTTGGGATGGTTTTAGTCAATGACTCCTATAGAATATTATGAACCTCCATCTATAATTCTTCAGGAACTCCGTCTGCCAGATCTAATCCCTTGAATCCATTAATCAGCCCCACTCTATAGGCATAAGGGATTTGATTTAGGTCATACTTGAGTGGCCTAGTGGTTTTCCCCGCTTTCTTCTTAATAAAAATACTGTAAAGTATGTCTGCAGTTCCCTAGGGCTGCAGAGACAAAAACCAGGCTGGGGGAAAGTAAGCAGAGCAGACAGCATCTGTGGGGCAGAGATCCCAGCGGGAGGCACCTGGAGGAGCAAGTCTGATGCTACGAGCACGTTTCCCCTTGAAATACTTCAGTTACTACACTACTTAGAGCAAGCAGGCGGGAAGCCAAGCAGATAGCATGAACTGAGGGCCTTAGGAGGGGAATAGAGCTTACTGGCAATCCTGAGGTCTTGAGGGATTAAAAGCTTGGTTTTAGGAGCTATCAAGGTGACCCCTGTGTGTGTTTAGCCGTGTCCTACTCTTTGCGACCCCATGGGCTGTAGCCCGCCAGCCTCCTCTGTCCGTAGGATTTCCCAGGCAAGAATATTGGAGTGGATTGCCTACTCCAGGGGACCTTCCTCATCGAGGGATCGAGCCTAATTCATTTGCGTTTCTTGCACAGACAGGTGGATTTTTACCACTGCACCCCCTGGGAAGCTCAGTCGGGGGAAAGGTCATGGTAAATGTGTCTTCATTGTGTGGTGGCTACACAATTTATACATGTGAGATAAAATGACATCAAAGTACATTTTATATATATATATATACACACACACAGTTACATATATATATATACACACACACAGTTACATATATATATATACATACACACAGTTACATATATATATATATACACACACTATATATGTATATATATATACACACACTATATATGTATATATATATACACACACACAGTTACCTATATATACACACACACAGTTACATATATATATATACATACACACAGTTACATATATATCTATATATACACACACTATATATGTATATATATATACACACACACAGTTACCCATATATATACACACACAGTTACATATATATATATACACACACACACACAGTTAGCTATATATACATACACACAGTTACATACATATATATATATATATATACACACACTATATATGTATATACACACACACACACACACAGAGTTACCTATATATACATACACACACACACACACACAGTTACATATATATATATACATATACACACACTATATGTGTATATACACACACACACACACACACACAGTTACCTATATATACATACACACACACACAGTTACATATATATATATACATATACACACACTATATGTGTATATATATATATACACACACAGTTACCTATATATACATACACACAGTTACAAACACACACACACACACACACACACAGAGTTGCATGACGAGCAAGTGGTGAAGGCAGGTAGACAGACCTTGAACCGTGTGCTAAATCTCCAGTGGACAGGGGGAGGTTGGGAGGTGACCGCATGAGGCAGGGCAGCCGCCAGGGGCCTGTGTGTCAAGGGAACTAAGAGTCTGGGGACAAGAGGGAGGAAGCGAGATAAAGTGGTAATAAGAAACGGGAGTGAGACGTGCCTCTCCTGCAGCCTGAGGTCCAGAAGCTGCAGGATAGGAAGGACAGCCACCCTGCATGGAGCAGTGTTTCAGGGGCAGCCTGGTCTCCAGCAGAGTAAACACGTGAAGGGACCGTCTGGAAAGAGACTGAAGTTTAGGGTCACGGGTGAGAAGCAGCAGTCAGGAGCAGTGCTGGATGTCTGGAGACGTGGAGATTGGACCAGATCGGGGGAGCATGTGGGTATCGTTGACCTGGTCAAAGCCTGGGCAGGGCCTGAGGGGAGCAGGGCTGTGGGAACTGTCTCCAGAGGGAGGGCCGGCACTGGCAATCCTGGCCTCCTTGGGGAAGATCCAGAGTTGCCAGATAAGGGTTCCCCTAAAGATCCAGTCACCCCCATCCCTGACGCTCAGAACCTCCTGCCAAGTGGGAAGCCATCAGTGTCTCAACGCGATGCCTCGGTTTTCGTTGTAGATCCTTCAACCCAAGGCTCTAAGTTCTTGGAACTGGCAAATCCCTCAGCACTGTCGGGCTGGAGTCACGCTTCCTCCTTATTCCTCAGCCCCTTGGGATTCCCCCAACGTGGCAGGAAGCACAGCCGCATACTTAAGAGGGTGCTTGTGGTTTGTTTTTTTTTTAACCAAGAATGTCTGATTGCTCTACAACCAGAAGTTTTTCAACCTATCTGGTCCAGCAGATGGTCATTTCCCGAAGTGAAAGTCCACCCCAGGGTTTGGGGGAGACTTAAACAATTTCAGCATGAAGGGCTGATGGATTTTCTCCTTGCATTGGTGACAGTCTCTGCCTCGGGAGTGAGCAGGTGGTGGCGCCCACGGGCGGAAAGCACATGCTCCCCAAGGACACTCCCTCCTCCTAGCTGGGATCTCCAGGCCATCCTGGAGGCCATCGTATGCGTGAGCTCCGGCTGGGGATGGACCTCGAAGCCAAGCCCCCCACACTGAGTTTCACACCGCTGAGTCCAGGGGGGAGTAGGATCCTCGAGGCCCTTCAGAGACTTGCTGAGCTCCTGGACACAGCCCAGGAGCAAGTCCCCACAACCTGGCCCAGAAAAGTCACACTTGAGTCGAAGGTGTATAACCTGGGCCCCTCCAGAAAGTCAACAGAGAAACAAGAATTTGAGTGGAAGCGGTTTCTTTGGGAGGTGATTCTAAGGAGTAAAGAGGTGTCTGGGAGAGTGAAACAGATGGAAAAACCATAGCTTTGACTACACGGACCTTTGTCATCTAAGTAACGTCTCTGCTTTTTAATATACTGTCCAGGCTGGTCGTAACTTTCCTTCCAAGGAGCGATCATCTTCTAATGTCATGGCTGCAGTCACCATCTGCAGTGATTTTAGAGCCCAAAAAATAAAATCTGTCACCACTTCCACCTTTTCCCCTTCTATTTGCCATGAAGTGGTGGGGCCGGATGCCACATCTTAGTTTTTTTAATATTGAGTTCTCAGCTGGCTTTTTCACTCTCCTCTTTTACCCTCAAGAGACTCTTCGGTTCCTCTTCATTTTCTGCTGTTACAGTGGTATAATCTGCATGACTCTATTAAAAAAAGAAAAAGAAAAAGGCTGCAGTAGATACCACCAAACTCTCCAAAGAAGGTTTGCTCCAAACACCAGCAGGTAGAGTTTCCACTGTCCTGTGTTTTCACTAGGGCTTGAACTTGACTTTTTCCCCTAATCTAAGTGTGAAATGATGCCCCTTGCGACTGTGAATTGCCACATTGCTGGTGAGGCCGTGCCTTTTCCTATTGATGAACTGTTTGGTTTCCTTTCCTGTGAAAACCTGGTACTTCTTGGCCTATTTTCCTTTGAATTGTCTTTTTCCATATTGGTATGCAGGATTCCTTAACACCCCCTGTCAGTTATATCTGTTGTAAATCTCGTCTCCCGCTCTGTAGTTTGACTTCATGGGTTACTTTGGTGGTTTTTTATGAATGTGAGTGTGATTTTTTTTTAAACCTATCAATCTTTTTCTTCCTGGGCACCCTGGTGGCTCAGCTGGTAAAGAATCTGCCTGCAATGCGGGAGACCTGGGTTTGATCCCAGGTTGGGAAGATCCCCTGGAGAAGGGAACTGCTACCCACTCCAGTATTCTGGCCTGGAGAGTTCCATGGATGGTGTAGTCCATGGGGCTGCAAAGAGTCGGACGCGACTGAGTGACTTCCACTTCACTCACTCAGTCTTTTTCTATGCTTTGCAATTTTTTGTGATTTGCCCAGTTGATCCCTCCCCTTTATTCTGAGGTGGTAAAGATGGTCTCCTGTATGTTTTTTCCTAAAAATGTTAAAGTTTTGCTTCTCACCTTTGGGTCTCCAGTGCAGCTGGAGAATGTATGGCGTAAGGTACAGATCAAGGCTGCTCTTTCCAAACAGATAAGCACGAGTCCCAGCATCATCACTGAACAGGCCACCTTTGCCCCCTCGCCAACCACGCCGCCTCTGTGACGTATCGTTTCTGTAGTAAGGGGTCTGCCTCTCAACTGCCCCGGTCCTCTGGTCTTTTGTCTATTCCTTCTGCAGCCACATTTTTATTAATATAGGCTTAGGACAGGTCTTGAAGGATCCCTGGATTCTAAATCTGCAGGCTAAGATGAAGAACCCATCTGCTGGCAGTCAGATATGAACAAGAACGTGAATGTAACGCTGCCACTGATGGCCGAATGCCCCCCACCCGTAACTCCCACCGCCCCGCAGAGACAGCCACCGCTGGAGGGGCCATGGACAGGCTTAGGGGGGAAGCACACCCTCCAGGTCCAGCTCTCTGATGCTGCGTAACAGACACCCCAAAGCAACGTCACAGAACAATGGGAGCATCTTGTTACGCTCACGAATCTATTAAGGAAAACAGCGCAGAGAGAGGATAGATTGTCTCTATAATTCACCAAGACTCAAGTGAAAAACCTGGCTTCAAACTCAGCATTCAAAAACTAAGATCATGGCATCCAGTCCCATCACTTCAGGGCAAATAGATAAGAAAAAATGGAAAGAGTGATAGATTTTATTTTCTTGGGCTCCAAAATTACTGCAGATGGTGACTGCAGTCATGACATTAAAAGACGCTCGCTCCTTGGAAGAAAAGCCATGACAAACTTAGACAATGTATTAAAAAGCAGAAACATCACTTTCCCAGCAAAGGTCTGTATAGTCAAAACTATGGTTTTTCCAGTAGTCATGTACAGATGTGAGAGTTGGACCATAAAGATGGCAGAGTGCCCGAAGAATTGATACTTTCAAACTGCAGTGCTAGAGAAGACTCTTCAGGGTCCCTTGGACAGCATGGAGATCAAACCAGTCAATCCTGAAGGTGATCAACCCTGAATATTCATTGGAAGGACTGATGCTGAAGCTCCAATACTTTGGCCACCTGATGTGAGGAGTCGACTCATTGGAAAAGACCCTGATGCTGGGAAAGATTGAGGGCAGGAGGAGAAGGAGGTGACAGAGGATGAGATGGTTGGATGGCATCACTGACGAGATGGACATGAGTTTGAGCAGACTCAGGGAGATAATGAAGGACAGGGGAGCCTGGCGTGCTGCGGTCCATGGGGCCATGGAGAGTACGACGCGATTTAGTATCTGAACGACAATAGGTGCTTTGCCGCTGAAGCCGCCATGCCTTGGGGAAGCTTGAACTACAAAGTGAGTAAGGAGGCCCACAGGGTGGGTTGGGATCCCCTGGAAGCCTCTTCACTTCAAGTCTGGTGCTTGGGCTGGGCTTTCTGAAAGGCTTGGCTCAGCTGCAACAGTTGACCACATGCCTGCACCTGGCCTCTCCAAGTGGCCTGACTGCGTGACTTGGGCATCCTTATAGCACAGAGGCCATAGGGATATTGGACTTCTTTTTTAATTAATCAATTTGACCACACGAGGTCTTAGTTGCAGCATGCAGGATCTCGTTCCCTGGCCAAGGACCAAACCCAGGCCCTCTGCATCAGGAGCCTGAAGTCTTAGTCACTGGAACATCAGGGAAGGCCCTGGACTTCTTCCAGGGGCTCGTGGCTCTGAGCCACATGTTGCAGCAAAGAAGGCCTTTGCCTTCACCTGGCCTTTCACGACCAGCTTGGGGAGTCCCATAGCATCGCTTCTGCAAGACTCCATCACTCAAAGTCACCCAGATTCAAGGGAAGGAGGCATAGACCCTGCTTCTCAGTAGGAGAGGTGTCAAAAAATTTGCAACCTATTATAAAACCACCACACATCCACGTGAGGGCTTTGTCTCGGTCAGGGCTACCCTGATATCTCAGTTGCATTGCCCGCAATGCAGGAGACCCCGGTTCAATTCCTGGCTTGGGAAGATCCACTGGAGAAGGGAAAAAGCTACCCACTCCAGTATTCTGGCCTGGAGAACTCCATGGACTGTATAGTCCCCGGGGCTGCAAAGAGTCAGACAGGACTGAGCGAGTTTCACACAATGACAGAGAAGGTGCTTTCTCCATGCAGAAGGAAGAAGTGAAACCACTAGAAACATCCACAGATGCCTTCAGCTGGAGCGTGCCTCACATTTTGGACTCAAATTAAGATACTGCCCTCAATTCCCTATGATGTGAAAGAGAAAAAGATGGCCATTGTCTATTGTCTCTAACTCTTTTTGTGTGTGTGTGGTTAACACTGGAAATACATTTACTAATTAAGACAACCGACACTTTTACTTTTATTTGCATTTATTTTCCGCGGCATTTATTCCCGGGCCATAAGTTTTCGTTTCTTCAGTTTCTGCTGGGATATCTTTTTCTTCTGCGCAACCTCCTCTTCTGGTTTAGGAACAATCTGTTCTTTTTCAGTCAGGATCATCTCAGTGTGGCAGGGAGAGCTCATGTAGGGATTGATCCGACCGTGAGCTCTGTAAGTCCTGCGCCGCATCTTGGGGGCTTTGTTCACTTGGATGTGCTCAATGACCAGAGAATCTGCATCTAAGCCCTTAAGTTCAGCATTACTCTCTGCATTGTTGAGCATGTGTAGTAAAAGTTCAGCACTCTTTCTGGTCCACCGACCCTGCATCCAGCCCCACTGTTTGGCCTGTGCACACCTACCAACTCCACCATTGAAACAACAGAATGGCACACGTTGCTTCTTTAAAGTGACAGCCTTCAGATACTTGGTGGCTTTTCGGATATGCACACCCTTTACGGCCTGGGCAGTTTCACGAATGTTCTTAAAGTGAAGACAAAGATTTGAACCTCTTGATTTGCATGATTTTGTGGGGTTTTCTGGGTCGAGTGAATAGCGCACCATTTTTAAGGGTCATCTCAGGCCGCTTACCGGAAAAGGCTGTCTCTAGCTCTTAATCCCCTAAGAAAATGGAGAAGAGGAATCAGAATTTCAAACAAAAAAATCTTCTTTTGCTCTAAATCAGATCTAATCACAACAAGATCCTACATCTCTTGAAGCAGTGACCGCAGAAAGGGGAAGTCACGAGCCTCCCGCTTCTTTCCCATGACATCACGTCCTACAGCACATGACATCCACACAATGTCACAGGCGAAAGAGAGAACAGTAACCCATGAGGGGGAGAGGCAGGAACAGGGAGGAAGGAATCTCCTCCACGACGGTTTCAAGACTAACATCCAAGCTTCCCCGGGCAGCAAATGAACCCGTCCAGGATGCAGAGACCAGAGGGCGCTGCGTCCCCCACGGCTGGGGAGGGGCTGTTCACTGTGATGTGTGAGTCAGGCTGGCGACTGCAGATGGGCAACGGAGCTGAGAAGCCACAGCTGGTCCATGCCAGCCAGGGAGAAGGCTCTGCGGGTCAGGACTGCGACGCAGGACCAAACTGGGAGACTCAGCAGAGAACGATCATACCGATCCTTGAGCAAGGAGGCGAGGGCACAGCTCACACACCTCCTTCTAACACCTCACACCTGTGAGAATGGCTGTCATTAAAAAGTCCACGAATAATAAATGCTGGAGAGGGTGTGGAGAAAAGGGAACCCTCTTACACTGTTGGTGGGAATGTAAATTGGCTCCTATGGAAAACTGCATTGTTTATTCCCTAAGTCATGCCCAACTCTTTCTCAGCCGCACTGACTGTAACCTGCCAGGCTCCTCTGTCTATGGGATTTTCTAAGCAAGAATACGGAAGTGGGTTGCCATTTCCTTCTCCAGTGTAAGACCACATGGAGATTCCTTAAAAAACTAAAAATAGAGTTGTCATATGATCCAGCAATCCCACTTCTGGGCATATATCCAGACAAACTATAACTCAAAATCATACATGCACCCCGAGTCCACAGGCTGAAGGCATGGTGTCCCTGGATTAGTTAACTGGCAGAAGGGAAGCTGGAAGAGATGCCTGTCCCCGTCTACACTGCGCTGGCGGGGTCTCCTGCTGAGACACCTGGGAAGCCCCACACAGGAAGAGAACATGAGATTTGATGCTGAACAGACCCAAGTTCAAACCCTGTCTCTTGCATTTGGCAACTGCTGCATGATGACTTCTTCCAAGTATGTCCAGCTAGAAGACACAGGCTCCAGCTGAGAGCCGCCGCCCAGCTCCCGCCCTGGCCCCAGAGATCAAGCCCTGAGCCTTTGCGTGGAAGAACTGACTCCAAGACCCTAGACTACCAGAGAACTAACCCTGGGGCGTATCAAATAGAGAGAACTCATACAAAGGAAACCACTTGAATACAAGACCTGCCATCACCCAACCACCAGTATCACCCTGTGCAGGATGTCCCATCTAAAGAACAAACAAACAAAAATACAAACCCAGTCATCAGCAGACAGGATACCACCTCACTCAGCCTTGCCCATCTGAGGAAAAGCAAACAGACCAAAAAAAAAAAAAAAAAAACTCAGCACAAATCTCATCCTATACAAAGCTTACACAAACCACTGGGCCAACTTTAGGAGAGCAGAAACCAAAAGGAAGAAAGAATTCAACCTTGAAGCCTGGCACAAGGAGACCTCAAACACAATAAGTTAAAAAAATAATGAAAAGGCAGAGGAATACTACGCAAATGAAGGAACAAACTAGAAACACAGAAGTCCAAATAAATGAAGAGGAAATAGGCAAACTAACTGAAAAAGAATTCAGAATAATGATAATAAAGATGATTAAAAAAAAAAAAAAAAAAACCTTGAAAACAAAATGGAGAAAAATGCAGGAATCAATTAACAAAGTTCTAGAAGAATTAAAGAATAAACATATATAGACAAACAATACAATTACTGAAGTTAAAAATGCTCTAGAAGGAATCAGTAGCAGAATATCTGAAGCAGAAGAATGAATCTGTGAGCTGGAAGATAAGATGGTGGAAATAACTTCTAAAGAGCAGAATAAAGTAAAAAGAATAAAAAGAACTGAGGATAGTCTCAGAGACCTCTGAGACAATATCAAATGCACCAACATTCGAATTATAGGGGTCCCAGAAGAAGAAGAGAAAAGGAAAAGGTATGAGAAAATTTTTGAAGAGATTATAGTTGAAAATTTCCCCAACATGGAAAAGGAAATAGTCAATCAAGTCCAAGAGGCACAAAGAGTCCCATACAGGATAAACCCAAGGAGAAACTCACCAAGGCACATACTAATCAAACTCACAAAAACTAAACACAAAGAAAGAATATTAAAAGCAGCAAGGGAGAAGCAACAAGTAACATGCAAGGGAAACCCCATATGCTTAACAGCTGATCTTTCAGCAGAAACTCTGCAGGCCAGAAGGGAATGGCAGGGTCTATTTAAAGTACCGAAAGGGGAAAAGCTACAACCAAGATTACTGTACCCAGCAAGGATCTCATTCAAAATTGATGGAGAAATAAGAAGCTTTTCAGACAAGCAAAAGTTAAGAGAACCGAGTACCACCAATCCACATTTACAACAAATGTTAAAGGGACTCATATGGTCAGGAAATGCAAGAGAAGAAAAAAGATCTACAAAATAAACCCTAAATAATTAAGAAAATGGCAGGAGGAACATATATATCAACAATTACTTTAAATGTAAATAGATTAAACGCTCCAACCAAAAGACACAGACTGCCTGAACAGATACAAAAAGAAGACCCATATATATGCTGTCCACAAGAGACCCAACAGACCTAAAGACACATACAGACTGAAAGTGAGAGGATGGAAAAATATACTCCATGCAAATGGGAAGCAAAAGAAAGCTGGATAGCAATCCTCATATCAGACAAAATAGACCTTAAAATAAAGAATATTACAAGAGATAAGGCAGGACACTGCATAATGATCAAAGGCTCAATCCAAGAGGAAGACATAACAATTGTAAATATCTATGCACCCAACATAGGAGCACCTCAATACTTTAGACAAATACTAGCAGACACAAAAGGAGAAATTGACAGTAACACAATAATAGTAGGAGACTTTAACACCCCACTCACACCAATGGACAGATCATCAAAACAGAAAATTAATAAGGAAACACAAGTCTTCAATGATACATTGGATGAAATGGATCTCATTGATATCTTCAGGACATTTCATCCAAATGCAGAAGAATACACCTTCTTCTCAAATGCACATGGAACGTTCTCCAGGATAGACCACATCTTGGGTCACAAATCAAATCTCAGTAAATTTAAGAAAACTGAAATCATATCAAGCATCTTTTCCAACTACAATGCTATGAGATTAGATATTGATTACAAAAAAAAAAACTGTAAGAAACACAAACACATGGAGATTAAACAACACATTTCTAAATAATCAACAGGTTACTGAAAAAATCAAAAGGGAAATTAAAAAATTTCTAGAAACAAATGACAATGAAAACATGACAACTCAAGACCTGTGGGATGCAGCAAAAGCAGTTCTAAGAGGGAAATTTATAGCAATACAATCCGACCTCAAGAAATAAGAAAAACATTAAATAGACAACCTAACTCTACACTTAAAACAATTGGAAAAAGAAGAACAAAAAAAAAAAAACCAAATTAGTAGAAGGAAATAAATCATAAAGATCTGAGCAGAAAGAAATGAAAAAGAAATGAAAGAAACAATAGTAAAGGTTAATAAAACTGAAAGTTGGTTCTTTGAGAAGATAAATAAAATTGACAAACTTTTAGCCAGGCTCAAGAAAAAAAGAGAGAAGAATCAAATCACCAAAATTAGAAATGAAAAAGGAGGGGTTACAACAGACAATGCAGAAATATGAAGGATTATAAGAGACTATTATGAACAACTATATGGCAATAAAATGGATAACTTGGAAGAAATGGACAGATTCTTAGAAAAGTTCTATCTTCCAAGACTGAACCAGGAAGAAGTAGAAATTATGAACAACCTAATTATAAGCACTGAAATTGAAGCTGTGATCAAAAATCTCCCAAAAAACAAAAGCCCAGGACCAGATGACTTCACAGGAGAATTCTATCAAACATTTAGAGAAGAGCTAATGCCTATCCTTCCAAAACTCTTTCAAAAAATTGCAGAGGAAGGAACACTTCCAAACTCATTCTATGAGGCCACCATCACCCTGATACCAAAACCAGACAAAGACAACACAAAAAAGAAAACTACGTGCCAATATCCCTGATGAACATAGATACAAAATTCCTCAACAAAATTCTAGCAAACAGAATCCAGCAACACATCAAAAAGCTCATATACCATGATCAAGTTGGGTTTATTTCAGGGATGCAAGGATTCTTCAATATATGCAATCAATGTGATATACCATATTAACAAATTGAAAGATAAAAACCATATGATAATCTCAATAGATACATAAAAAGCTTTTGCCAAAATTCAGCACCCATTTATGGTTAAAACTCTTCAAAAAAAATTGGCATAGAAGGAACCTACCTCAACATAGTAAAAGCCATACATGATAAGCCTACAGCAAACATTATTCTCAATGGTGAAAAACTGAAAGCATTCCCCCTAAGATCAGGAGAAAGACAAGGGTGTCCATTTTCACCACTATCATTCAACATGGTTCTGAAAGTCCTAGCTACAGCAATCAGAGAAGAAAAAGAAATAAGAGGAACCCCGATCAGAAAAGAAGAAAGAAAGCTTTCACTGTTTGCAGATGACATGATACTGTACATAGAAAGCCCTAAAGATAGTATCAGAAAATTGCTAGAGCTAATCAGCGAATTTAGCAAAGTTGCAGGATGCAAAATCAATACACAGAAGTCACTTGCATCTCTATACAGTAACAATGAAAAATCGGAAAGAGAGATTAAGGAATCATTCCCATTGACCATTGTAACAAAAAGAATTAAATATCTAGGAACAAACTTACCTAAGGAGACAAAAGAACTGTACACAGAAAATTATAAGACACTAATGAAAGAAATCAAAGATGTCATAAACAGATGGAGAGATATTCCATGTTCCTGGGTAGAAAGAATCAATACTGTGAAAATGATTATACTACCAAACACAATCTACAGAATCAGTGCAATCCCTATCAAGTTACCAAAGACATTTTTCACAGAACTAGAACAAAAAAAAAAAAATCAAAATTCATATGGAAACACAAAAGACCCTGACTAGCCAAAGAGGTCTTGAGAAAGAAGAATGGAGCTGGAGGAATCAACCTTCCTGACTTCAGATTATACTACAAAGCTACAGTCATCAAGACAGCATGGTAGTGGCCCAAAAACAGAATAAAGACCAATGGAACAAGATAGAAAGCCCAGAAATAAACCCACACACCTATGGGTACCTTATTTTTGACAAAGGAGGCATGAATAGACAATGGGGCAAAGACAGCTTCTTCAATAAATGGTGCTGGGAAAACTGGACAGCTACATGTAAAAGAATGAAATTAGAACACTTCCTAACACCATACACAAAGATAAATTCAAAATGAGTTAAAGACCTAAAGGTAAGACCAGAAGCTATAAAACTCTTAGAGGAAAATATAGACAGAACACTTGATGATATAAATCAAAACAAAATCCTCTATGACTCACCTCCTAGAGTAATGGAAATAAAAACAAAAGCAAAAAGGTGGGACCTGATTAAACTTAAAAGCTTTTGCACAGCAAGGGAAACTAAAAGCAAGGTGAAAAGACAACCCTCAGAACGGGAGAAAATAGTAGCAAATGAAACAACTGGCAAAGGATTAATTTCCAAACTATACAAGCAGCTCATACAACTTAATACCAGAAAAACAAACAACCCAATCAAAAAGTGGGAAAAAGACCTAAACAGACATTTCTCCAAAGAAGACATACAGATGGCTAACAAACACATGAAAAGATGCTCAACATCGATCATTATTAGAGAAATGCACATCAACACTACAATGAGATACCTCACAGCGGTCAGAGTGGCCATCATCAAAAAGTCTACAAACAATAAACACTGGAGAGGGTGTGGAGAAAAGGGAACGCTCTTGTACTGTTGGTGGGAATGTAAATTGGTACAATCACTATGGAAGATGGTGTGGAGATTCCTTAAAAAACTAGAAATAAAACCACCATATGACCCAGAAATCCCACTCTTAGACATATACCCTGAGGAAATCAAAATAGAAAAATACACAAGTATCCCATTGTTCATTGCAGCACTATTTATAGTAGCTAGAACATGGAAGCAAGATGTCCATCGACAGATGAATGGATGAAGAAGTTGTGGTACATATACACAATGGAATATTACTCAGCCATAAAAAGGAACGCATTTGAATCAGTTCTAATGAGGTGGATAAACCTAGAATCTATTATACAGAGTGAATTAAGTCCGAAAGAGAAAGATAAATATTGTATTCTAATGCATATATATGGAATCTAGGAAAATGGTACTGAAGAACTTATTTACAGGACAACAATGGAGACACAGACATGGAGAATAGACTTACGGACATGGGGAGAAGGGAGGAGAGGGTGAGATGCAGGGCAGGAGTAACATGGAAACTTACATCACCGTATGTAAAATAGAGAGCCAACGGCAATTTGCTGTCTGGCTCAGGAAACTCACACAGGGGCTCTGCATCAGCCTAGAGGGGTGGGATGGGGAGAGAGATGGGAGGGAGGTTCAAAAGGGAGGGGACATATGTGTGCCTGTGGCTGATTCATGCTGAGGTTTGACAGAAAACAACAGCAGTCTGTAAAGCCACTGTCCTTCAATAAAAAATTAATTAACTAAAAACATTCCTGCACCCCAATGCTCACGGCAGCTCTATTTACAGTACCAGGACATGGAGCAACCTAAGCGTCCATCAGTGAATGAGTGGGTAAAGAAGATGTGGCTCATTTATGCAATGGACTATTTACTCAGCCAGAAAAAAGAACACAGTAACGCCATTGGCAGCAACACGGATAGACCTAGAGGTGATCCCACCAAGCAAGGTAAGTCAGGAGGAGAAAGACAAGTACCGCATGAGATCACGTGTATGTGGGATCTAAAGTGTGACACAGGTGGATTTATCCCGGAAGCAGAGACAGATCCACAGACACAGAGGACAGACTTGCGGCTGCCGGGAGGGGAAGTGGGGCAGGGGAGCGGTGAGTTAGGATGCTGGGATTGGCAGATGAAGGATGGATAAGCAACAAGGTCCTACTCTATAGCACAGGGAACTACATTCAGTATCCTGGGGTAAACCAAAATGGAAAAGAATATGAAGAATATATGTATCGCTGAGTCACTTTGCTGCAGGCAGAAATTAACACAACACTGTCAATCAACTATGCTTCAGTAAAATTAAACACACACACACACATCCTTTCTTTCTTTGATTCCTGTGGGACTGCCAACCTTCTCACCACTTAGGGAAGCCTGACCTGGCCAAAGTTCTCGGCAGCCGTAAGAGGCTTGCGCTTATATTCTAGTACGACTGTGACCAATCAGAATCTGTTATCCAGGTTGAGCCACTATTATAATCGGTGAGTTGATACCAGATGCATTTAGCACATGGAACAGAACACAGGTGATCATACTAATTTGATTTTTGCTAGGCATAACTTCATCACTTCCGCTCAGTGCTTTCAAACTGTGGTGCTGGAGAAGACTCTTTTCTTTTTTTTTCATTTATTTTTATTAGTTGGAGGCTAATTACTTTACAATATTGTGGCGATTTTTGTCATACATTGACATGAATCAGCCATGGATTTACATGTATTCCCCATCCCGATCCCCCCTCCCACCTCCCTCTCTATCCGATCCCTCTGGGTCTTCCCAGTGCACCATGAGAAGACTCTTGAGAGTCCCTTGGACAGCAAGGAGATCAAACCAATCAATCCTAAAAGATATCAACCCTGAATATTGATTGAAAGGACTGGTGCTGAAGCTGAAGCTCCAACACTTTGGCCACCTGATGCACAGAGCTGACTCACTGGAGAAAACCCTGATTCTGAGAAAGACTGAAGTGCTTTGGAGAAGGGCTCTGTAAATGCTTGTTTCTTCCACTGTTACTTCAGAGAAGTAACAGAGCAAAACACGCTTGTGAAATTCAGATGAATTTTTCCTGGCTTAACTGCCAGCTAATGACCAAATCAGTGGCGTCTCAATCAAGGGGCATTAGGACAGTCATTTGTTTTTAAAAAACTTACTCCCAATTATTTATTTATCTTCTCCCAACTAATTACTTTAAAATTTTTCAACTATTTATGCTGAAAATTTTCAAACCCACTGAAAAATTAAAATAGTACAAGAGAATGCCTACTACCTGCTTCTCTAGCTTTACTTAGGGTTCGGCTTTTTGCTCTCTGTCTCTCTCTCTCTTTCCTGCTTTCTCTCTCTCTTTCCCCCTCCCTCTCTCTGTCTATCTCTTGCTGTCTCTCTCTTTCTCTCTCTCTCTCTCTCTCTCTCCTCTGAGAGTGAGTTGCAAACATCCTGACACTTCACACGTTTGTAAATAATTCACTGCGTGTCTCCTAACAGCCAGAGTGCCCTTCTATCACCCAGAGCCTGAGCATCTCACGCGAGCTCTGATCCAGATACCCTGTTCTCATCCACGCGACACCTCTTGACCGTCGCCAAGATGTCCCCTTCACAGTGTCCTTTGTTGTCCGTAATAATACTCTCATCCTCTTTTTATTTCGTAACAGGGACATTTTTGAAGAGCCAGGCCCGTCACTGGGGAGGAATTTTTTTAATCTCACCATGAGTTTTTGGTGACACCTAACTCGACTCTAAAGAATCACCTTCCTTCTCAAGACAGGTTTGAACAACCAGCTGGCTTGCTGGGTGGTGGAGTACTGTTTTTCATGTTTTTATCCTGTGCCTCTCTTTTCTCACCAATGTTAAAAATATCCGGATTGCCTGAACATCTTGAGATGGGCCAGACCCAAAATTCCTCAAAATTAAAATGCATCCTATGAAAATGGGCTACCCCAAACCCTTGACCTAACAACCCAGACAAGCCAGGCTTTCCTAGAAGGTTTCCAGATGGACGATATCATTCATTCCAACTCCAACTGGGAAATGGAAGGCCGAAGACCGAACGTGCTATTTTTACATTACTTGAACCAGCACATCCTCGGAGTCCATTCATCACGCGGCAGCTGGCCGTCTGGGTGCGCTGGGGCACGTGGGTCACAGTGGCCACCTTCAGCGGCCTACAGTCTGGGTGTAGGAGCGTCTCAGACGTGTGGTCCTTTCTCATGGCTGAACACTTAGAGGAGTGAATGAGAAATATCCGGGCAATGACTTTCCTGGGGCTATCTCCTCTCCCTGGCAGACCTTCATCCTGCATTGGTGCAGACTGACTGCACTGGTGACACTCAGCTCAGGCTTAAAGGAGCCTGGAATTCCATGTGCAAGTTCACGCGTGTGTGCACGTGTGTGCAGCCCCCGCCCCCCGCACCTGAGCAGCCCACACGCGGAATCAGGGGCAGAGATGCGAGCAGGGCAGAGCGGATACTTGCAGTTACAACGCAGGGCCGTGTGGGTGCCACGCTGCTGGTCTGAGGCTGGGCTGGGGCTGGGGTGGTTCATGGAGAAGAGGTCCCTTCCGTAGAGCCCTGGACCCTCCAGCCTCAGCCTCGTGGCCTCGGCCTCGGCCCCTCCGCACCTGTTGCTCGATCCAGGTCACATTTTGTGCTGAAGCGTCCGCAGGGCCCAGGCCCCCTCGGGACAGCCCAGGGTCAGGCTGGCGGCAGTCCAGACATGACAAGCGCCCATGTGCCTCCGGCCTGGGTGGACGCTGTTTCCTCTCCACACCCTGCCTGGGCCCACGGCTCATCCGTCCTTGATGTGCAGTTCAAGGCCCATCGTTCTGGCAGAGTTCACACTGTCCCCTGCCTTGGAGCACAGACCACTGGGTCCTGGGGGGAGATTCACACTGGCCTTTAATTCCAGAGGACTCTGGGGCTGTCCTCCCAGCTGGAACCCTGGACCAAGCAGGCAGCCAAGCCTCCAGGCTCCCCCAGAGGTAAGGGTACCTTAATTTGCCACCTCCCTGCCCTGCCTGCACCCCTCTGACCTCAGACACAGCCTGACCTCAGCCCAGGTCCTGGGTCAGGCTGGGAGGGGACACAGCTCAGGGTCCGAGGAGGCCACAGGGCCAGTGCCCCCTGAGCCCCATCTCCGGGGCCCTCGGATCCCTGGGACTGTTCTGGCCAGCAACAGGCTTGAGCAGCCATTCTCGGGAAGGGTGGAGATGCTGTCCCGTCCTCAAGGACCGGAGGGGAGACTGCTCGGGGCGCAAGGAAGCATGTCAGCCAGGGGCCAAGGGAGACTCCCGTGGTTCCCCACCACCTCTGGATGGAAGGTTTGAAATATTGTTCTTTTCATTGTGTGAAACCAGGCTCACTCCTCAGCTATTTAACTATCTCAGACGTTGGACAAACACCACGAAAATATTCAACCAAACCCATTAAACCTGCTTTCTTTTCATGAACTTGCTCCTGGCAGGGGCGGAGGCGGGGAGGGCGGCTGGGAGGGGGTGAGGGGTGGACTCCCTGTGGCTCGGGTGCACGGGGCCCCGCAGGACTCAGCATCACTCCGGAATCCCATCCACACCCTCTGCAGGCCCGAGCCCTGCCTCCCAGGGGCCTCGCACTGGGGTACGGAGCTTGGGAACAGGGTGAAGAGCCTTCGGCTCCAGCTGGGGCTTTGACCCCCGCCTTGGGTGGACCCCTCCCAGACCAGGGGATCCAGCTTGGACCATAGGCAGGACTCACTGTGCTAGAGAAGCAGGGTTGGGGCAAGTGAGCTGGTCTCCACCGCCCACCCGGGGTTGTCATTTCACCCTCCTCAAACAGGACGCATTGGAGAACGGAGCGTGTGAGCAGAGAGGGAGACAGCAGGGCCCGCAGCCCGCGCCTTCCCTGGCACCCCGGCCGTTTGCACCTCCCGCTGGGCCCTGGCCTTTCCTGTACCGGAAGGGGGCGGAGGAGGGGGCTCTGAGCCCAGCCTGGGGTGGTAGCACGTCACCAGCACTGGTGCGGGGGTCCCTGCGTGGCAGCCTCCACCGTCCCACTCCGCCCCTCAGCTTCCAGCCCCCCGCGAGACCAGAGAGCCCGCTGCCGTCAGGGAGAGCGGGGAGCCCAGCCTGAGCCCCGGCCCCCGGCCAGTCTCTGGGCAGAAGCAAGCCTCAGCCCGAGTCCTGCCACCTCACCAGGAGGACCCTCGGGCCCCAGGTGCTGGCGAGAACGCGGCCAGGCCAGGTAACCGCAGAGGGCGTGATGCCGGCCTCCACGAGGAAACGTGCTCCCGGCCCGAGCCCACGTTCTGGGAAGGTGGGTTCTCCGCGTTCTCACCCTGCCCAGCCCTGCTCCCCAGGCGGGCCCTGAGGGGCTGGGGGCGCCCTCAGGAGTCAGGGGTGTGCATTTTCGTGCACCTCCACGTCCTCTGTGAATCTCCCCCTCCCCAGAGGACGGGAGCGGAAGGTGGAGGTGCATCGGCCGTGCGGGGATGATCGCTGGCCTCCCGCCCCGAGTGCTGGCTGGTCCTTGGGGCTGCGGCTTAGCTGGGTCACTGGAGCGAGGCACAGGGCCCCTGGATCTGTGGGGCTCCCAGAGGTGGGCCCCCATCACCGGCAGACACACTGAATGCTGCAGTCCCCGCCGGCACGCAGGAGCTGCCCCCGGGATTCAGGACTCGCTGCCGGGGAGGGTGAGGGGCAGGTGAGGACGGGGCACAGGCGGAGCGAGGTTTCCTAGGGTCATGACCTTGCCGTGACCCTGTGACCCAAGGTCATCACCTGGGGTCGTGATCACGCGGAGAGGCCCCCAAGGATGAAGAGCTGCTTTATGAGGATGACAGATGTGGCTCCGGGCCTCACACAGGCTGTCCCTCCGAGGCCACGCCCCTCGTCGGACACGCGGGGGACACCCAGCGCTCACTCTGACGACACACAGGACTTGTCCTGAGGATCCGAGACCCCGCAAGAAGCGGGGAGCCCCGAGGACCGCCTGGCCTGGCCGCCCCTCTCCACGGAGGGGCCCCGGAGACCGGGCCTCATGCTGAAACCCTCTCTGCCCTGGGCCCTGGAGGGGTCCGGCAGGCTCAGGGCGAGCAGTCCAGGGCAGAAGTGGGAGCGGTCTCAGCCCTCCGCGGGGGTCTCAGCCCTCCTGCCCGTCACCGCCCAGCCCTTGGCTCTCGCCCCCTCAGGTGTGGGGAGGAGGCGCCCGGAGCCCCCAGAGCTCAGGCATCGCAGGGCTTCCTGAGCCCTTGGGCCCTCCTGCCCTGACCTCAAACCTGCCTGATGACGGACCCGGGAGACCCAGACAGACAGCGTCCTGATGGCCCAGGAGGAGGTGCTTTCAACCGCATGGTCTGTCCCTCAGCCAGACCCTGGGCCAGACACCCCCGGGGCTGGACCGGTCCCCCGACGCTCAGCTCCAGCCTCTACAGGGTGCCCTCGGCGCCTGCCTCTGGACGTGGGCTATGCCAGTCTCATCTTCCTCAGGGCAATGCGCTGGCCATGGTCCCTAACTTGCAGCTGACTTCCCGCCGACTTCCTGCCCTCCGTCCAGACCAACCCAACCGCACTGGGATCCTTCTGCTTGTCCTGGGCATGATTCTCTGCCGGCCACCTGACCACCTGCCTGTGCAGCCTCACCCGGGCCTCTGCCGGCTGCCGCGCCTGCCGCTCGGGAGCACCTCCCAGGCTCCTCAGGGAGCACGGCACCTGTGCTATGCTGGGGGTGGGGGTGCTCTGCCCCAGCCCTGCTGGGGGTGTGGTTCATGGCGCCGTCCACCCCGGGGCATCCCCCTCTGGCCCTGCCCGAGTTCCTGCATCACCTTCCACACCTTCTTCTCTGCCGGAAACCGTGGGCACATCGCCCCCCAGCTCCACAGCTGCGGCCTGTCTACCTCTGCCCACGCCCTTCATGAGGGTCCCCCCGCAGGGGCTGGGGGTCAAGGCCAAGCTGGGGTGCAGGAGAGAGACCTCTCCCGCAGGGGAGCCTCCTCATGGAAGTAGCGGCCGAGGCCCTGGGGGTGGTCAGGAGAGGCAACCAGGGTGCCTGACCACGGTTACCGCACACGTGATCTGGGGGGGTCTGCCTGCCTTGGGGGATGCTGGGACCAGAGGATGGGTCAGTGAGACCCAGGGTGGGGGCCTTTGCCGGTGACCAGGCCTCATGTCCCCAGAGATGTCACGTCTCCCCTTGCACACAAGGATCACCGGGAGTGGCTGCTGGAGACGTGGGTTCAGGCCCCAACTACGCTGGGGGTGGGGTCTCTGGGGCAGGGGGCAGGAATATGCATTTGGAGGAAACTGCCCAGGTGGTTCTCATGCCCAGGACACACAGGACATCCTGCAGGCTCTGTTCCAGATGAGCAGACCCAGGGCAGGCACGGGGCCACGGGCAGCCACCAGGCAGACACACAGCCCAGGCCACCCCAAGTCCACCTTCCCTCCTCCCGTCCAGCCTACGGGACCACGGCCAGCCACCAGAGAGCGCGTCCCCCGTGAAAGCTACGATGGCCCTGGAATTGAACCCCCATTTAAGCGTGGGGGAGCATCACTTTGCTGTCCAGCAGAAATTAACAAACATTGTCAATCAACTCTACTTCAATAATTTTTTTAAGAAAAAGTATCTAAGGAGCATTTTCTCTGAATTCTAGACAGCATATTAAAAAGCAGAGACATTACTTTGCCAGCAAAATTCCGTCTAGTCAAAGCTTTAGTTTTTCCAGTAGCCATGTGTGGATGTGAGAGCTGAATCACAAAGAAAGCTGAGCGCCAAAGAATTGATGCTTTTGAACTGTGGTGTTGGAGAAGATTCTTGAGAGTCCCTTGGACTGCAAGGAGATCCAACCAGTCCATCCTAAAGGAAATCAGTCCTGAATATTCATTGGAAGGACTGATGCTGTAGCTGAAACTCCAATACTTTGGCCATCTGATGCGAAGAACTGACTCATTGGAAAAAACCTTGATGCTGGGAAAGATTGAAGGCAAGAGGAGAAGGGGATGACAGAGGATGAGATGGTTGGATGGCATCATCAACTCAATGGACATGAGTCTGAGCAAGCTCTGGGAGTTGGTGATGGACAGGGAGGCCTGGCGTGCTGCAGTCCATGGGGTTGCAAAGAGTCGGACATGACTGAGCAACTGAACTGAACTGAACTGAAGTAACGTTTTCTCGGAATTCTACATGTGAATATAACTCTGACCCCAAGCCTCCAAGCCTCAGGGATGGAAGGACATTGATCTCCACCACGATTGAGCCCTATCATCCCTAGTCAGGGAGACGGTCCAGACGCTTGCCCAGAACCGTGGTGTCCTGAACTCAGAGGTGCCCTCCCCCTGGTCATCACCCCACGAGGGCTGTGCCGGAGCCTGTATCCTGGCTGGCCAGGGTGCCCTCATCCCAGCCTCCCAAGTGTCCTGGGCAGTTTGGGCCCAGGGGTCCTGGGAGGTAGGAGCCCCCGAGGCTGGGGCCAGAGCTCCAGGAGCACCATGTAGCCCCCGCTTGGGGCTTTCCCACCTCTCGGGGCCGACGGGCTTGGCATGGCACGGCCCTCAGGGTGGCAGACCTCCTCGTCCCACTCCCAGAACGTGACTGTCAACCTCAACCACTCCACTTGGGGAAACAAGACTCAGAAGAGGAAGTGGCTTCATGTACCACTTTCAGCCTCCAGATACACACCTCCCACGGAGGCAGGGGAGAACCCAGGAGAAAAAGCAGGAACCAGTCAGCCATCCCCTCGTGGACGGCGCCCCAGGAAATCCGCTTTCAGCAGCGTCACTGATGTGTTTGGCTGCGTCCGGTCTTTGTTGCGGCACCGGCGATCTTCACACTTCACGTGGGATCTCTCGTTGCAGCCCACGGGCCCTAGTTGCCGTGCGTGGGCTCAGTGGTTGGGGCGTGCAGGCCTAGTTGCCCCACAGCACAGAGTCTTAGTTCCCGGATCAGGGATCGAACCCATGTCTCCGCATTGCAAAGCAGCTTCCTAACCACCGGACCACCAGAGAAGTTGCCTTGGAGATCCTTTTAATAATGCGGGAAAGTCCTCCCACCTCACGGATGGGACACCCACCAGAGAGGCAGAGCCGAAAGTGACCTCAGGAGGCCCCAGCCCCTCCACCCCCAGCACCCCCGCTGTGTCTGGGGCAGACACAGCTCAGCGGCTCTCAGAATCTCCTTCCCTCCTGGAGGGCCCACCCCCAGCACCCCAGGGTTGGGGGGCTCTCAATTCCTCCTTATTGGGCTCCATGAAGCAGAGGCACCTTCCCCACGGAGCCCAGAATTGCAGCAACCTCTGGGGTCTCTCTGGACCCCTGGTCGTGGATGTGGAAGCAGGTCACACAGCAGACGTGTGGCCCAGTGGCCTGGGTGGCTGGCGAGGTGTTCTCTCTGCTGGGATCCCACTGCTTCGTCCCCGTCTTGTGATGCATGGGGCCCCAGGACCCTGGACCCAGACTTCTACAGCCTGGGGCCTCGAGCCTGCAGGCTCCCCCAGGCAAAGACACCTTAATATCTCATCGCCCCACCCCGCCCACACCCTTCTGACCTCAGGAAAAGCCTGCCCTCAGCCGGTGTCCTTAGTCAGGCTGGCAGGGGAGACAGTCCCGGGTCCCAGGAGGCCGGGGCCCCAGGGCCAAAGCCAGTGACCGCCGAGCTCCCACCCCCAGGCCCCCAGAACTGTTCCGGCCAGGACGGAGTTCCCAGGAACGGTACGTCACTGCCTGAGCAGCCAGAGACATCCCCAGAAAGGACGTGGACGCTGCCCTCTCCTCGGGGGCCTGAGGGGAGGCTGCTCAGGGCACGAGGCGGCCTGTGAGCCAGAAGCCAAAGGAGATAGATACCCCGGCACTGTCTGAGCAGCCAGAGAGACGTCCTCAGAAAGGATGTGGACGCTGCCCTCTCCTCGGGGGCCTGAGGGGAGGCGGCTCAGGGCACGAGGCGGCCTGTGAGCCAGAAACCAAAGGAGATAGATACCCTGGCACCCCCCACCCCATCCCCACCTGCATGAAGGTTCTAAATCATCATTTGTTTTCATTGTGTGGGGCCACACTCACTGCTCAGCTACTTAATTATCTCAGCAGTTGGAGAGCAACAACAAAAATATTCAACCTAAAATATTAAATTCAGTCGAGTTTTATCTTTTTTTATGAATTGCACAATTCTTCCAGAACACCTGGACCTTTGGTGTCTGGAAAACACTCCTCCGACCCCCACTGCCCTGTCTGGGATGTGGGGGTGAGGGATCAGCTGGAGCGGCCACTCTTAGCTCTGTGGACGACAAGGCTTCTGCCGAGTGATCCTGGGCTTGGTGATTCTGTGAACGGGTGCTTTGAGAGAAAAGGCCTACCTAATTCTTTAAAACCCTTTTGGCAGTCACCGGAGTCATAATAAAGATAAGAAAAGCCAATGAATGCCAAGTCTGTACAATGTTGGTCATGGAGTCAAACATGTAACATGCGTGACATCATGTGAACGCCCAGAAGGGACGCCCCTTCGGAGGCAGAGAGCTGAGTGCCGGCCGAGGGGGTCTGGTTTCTCAGGGAGGGGGCTGAGCTCCCAATCCGGAATCCTCTGCTCGCTTTCCCGAGGCAGGAGGAGTTAAGCAGCCCCTTAGGAGCCCCTTGGTCAAATGGCCTAAGAGGTGAAAAATCTGTCTACAATGCAGGAGACCAGGATTCAATCCCTGGGCTGGGAAGATCCCCTGGAAGAGGGCACGGCAACCCACTCCAGTATCCTCGCCTGGAGAATCCCATGGACAGAGGAGCCTGGTGGGCTACAGTCCATGTCGCAAAGAGTCTGACATGACTGAGGCAACTAAGCGTGCATGCACAGGAGCCCTTGGCATGCAAGACCCCGGGTAGGAACGAGTCAGGTGCAGGGGAGCAGAGGGTCCACTCGCTCCATCCTGCGGTTCTCAGCTCCCACCTGCAGCAACCCCGTCTTCTGTCCTCTGTGTTTCCCACACTGACTCCTGACCCCATAGGGGCTGCGCCTTCCTCGGTGAGCGGCTTCCTAGACAGCAAACCACTGCCCACAGCTTTGTGAGCGAAACCGACCAGCCACAGCCCATACCCCACGCCCCACACCATCATCTGCGGAAGGGGCCGGTCCAGACAGTCAGGGACAGACCCTGTGTCCCAGAGCCCCCACGGGTGGTTCAAACCAGCCAATCCTGAGCTCACTCACCCTGACTCACCCCTTCCTTCCCACGGAAACCACAGTAAAGCCTCCTGCCCACACGGTCCCCTCCCTCTGCCGCCTGACCGAACACGCTTCCCCAAATGGGGGTCCCTGGTGGCCCCCCCTCCCCTGGAGAACTGTGAATAACACTCTATCCTCTTGTTGTTATTCAATCACTAAGCCGTCTCTGACTCTTTGAGACCCCATGAACTGCAGCACGCCAGGCTTCCCTCTCCTTCACTGTCTCCTGGAGTCTGCTCAAACTCATGTCCATTGAATCAGTGATGCCATCCAGGCATCTCATCCTCTGTCGTCCCCTTCTCCTCCTGCCTTCAATCTTTCTCAGCATCAGGGTCTTTTCCAATGAGTCTATTCTTTGCATCAGGTGGCCAAAGGATTGGAGTTTCAGCTTCAACATCAGTCCTTCCAATGAATATTTGGGTTGATTTCCTTTAGGATGGACTGGTTTGATCTCCTCGCTGTCCAAGGGACTCTAATGACAGTTACCCCTGAAGTGCTGGCCTGGTCATCCCTGATAATAACAATGCTCTGTTAAGACACGCCTGCCATGGATAGGCCGTTGGCTTGGGACTCCCCGCTGCCGGGGTGTGGGGGGACCCACCTCTGGCCCCCACTTCCCATCTGCCCCTGGGGGTCCTGGGCAACCTCGTGTCCCCTCTCTGGGTCCCAGAGTCGGACGACCTTGTCCTGAGGCTCAGAAGGGACGTGCCTGTCAACCACAACTTGGTACTTGCCGTGGGCACGGGCCATCAGTCCCTGCTAGGCCTAAGTCATGTGCAGTTGCTGACCTTCCACGCTCCCTGAAGGGAGTCCGGGGTGGAGAGCAGAAAGGAGGCTCTCTGTGCTCGGGGGGGACCTGCCAAGACACATGCTCAGTTACCCACACATTTTCAGGAGTTGATTTGATGGGCCCAGTTCTTGGATCCCCTCTTATCTAGAAAAGCCCTGTTCCTAGACTAGCAGAAACCTTCTGCAAAAATCTGAGCTTGACGGCACGCACTCTCCCTTCACCAAAATCACGTGCGTACCGTCCTCCCCCTCCCCACCCACCCTTGGAGCAGAGGAGCTGTCTCCCTGGCTGCAGTCCTCACTTCGTCCCAAATAAAATTCGACTCGCAGCTCTCCCAAGGAGCATCTTTTTTTAAGTCGTTGTGGCCTGGGACACCACACACAGGAACGGCTCCTGTGTCCCCCCACCTGGACCCCCGCCGGCTCCCTCTTCCCCAGATCCTCCCAACGTGTGCCCCTCACTGGGTCCCCACAACCCACCCCAGAGGTGACCAACCCAGGGCGCAGCCTGCCCATGTGGGCACGGACGGGGCTGGGTTAGGGCTGAACTGCGTGAAGCTGCCCACTTCGCGGGTCAGATACGGCTGAACACCGGCCACTTGGCGTTGTCGAGGCTCCTGCTGGCCCAGCCTGGCCTGGACACAGGCCACCAGCTGTGAACAGGCTCGGGAGGCGCAAGTCCAAACAAGCATCCTGGTGTCCGGGCGACGGCACAAGCCGCTGGCCTCCAGAGGCCCAGGAATCGCCCGCAGCTCTGAGAACGGCTCTGTGCTTCGGGGAGAGCAGCAGAGGGGGCTGGCTCGCATCCCTCCCCACCCACTGAGGTCTGCTCTCCTCAGCGCCTGGGCCTCGGTTTCCCCATCTGCAAGTAGGGCCGGTGGCATCTCAGAGGCACTTGTGTCAGAAACGAGCTGCTCCGTGGAGAGCAAACAGTGTGTGACCCACGTCGCAGGAGTGGCCGGGGCCAAGGCCCCCAGACGGGGCAGCTTATGATGACAGACTTGTCTTCTCTCACTGCCCGCAGGGCAGAGTCTGAAATCAAGCTGGCCGCAGGCTCCAGGGCAGGGCCGTCCTGCTCTTCCAGCCTCTGGGGGCTCCAGGCGTCCCTGGGCTTATGGCCGCAGCCCTCCAGCCTCTGCCTCCGTGGGCATGTGGCCCTTCCTCCATGCGTCTTTCCTCTCCTGTATCATAAGGACGCTTACCGCGCTCAGGGTCCACCTTCGTGATCCGGAATGACCTCATCTCAAAGCCCTCCCTTCTTTCCAGTGAGGTTCCAGGGACCGACAGGTCGTGTCTCCAGGGGCCCCGTCTGGCCCAGGACACACCCCACTCGGGTGTTTGTTGCCATTGTCGCCAACACACCGAGAGCAGATGCGCCTCCCGAGGCTGCGCTGAGAGCGGGGCGTGCACCAGGCGCCCCTGGCCGCCGCGGGCAGAGACCACGGGGCCGCGGTGGGACAAGGGGCCAGCGCTGCAGAGAAGAGGCGGGGGGCGGGAGGACGGGGCGGCCGGGGTGAGGTCTCGGGTACCAAGGGAGAAGGCGACCCGAGGAAAGGGGGAGGGGCAGGGAGAGCAACCCAAGACCCGGGATGCCCTGGGCGGGGCGGGGCGGGCCCTGCCTCCTGGGTCTCCGGGCCTGGAGGCCACGCGGCGATTCACACCTTAAAGCCACGTGCAGTAATGCGGGGGCTGGAGACCAGAGCCCTGCCAGGAGCCAAGGCCGGAACCCTCGCTCCACAGGCCACGTCTCTGCTACAGAAGCGAGTTCAGAGCCAAACCCACGAACTGGGAAATATTAGGACACGAACTGGGAGACCGGGATCCGCACTGTATAAAACAGGTAACTAACGGAACCTATTGTCCAGCACAGGGAGCCCTGCTCACTGCTCTGCGGTGACCTGGATGGGAAGGAAGAACAAAAAAGAGCGGACAGCACTTCTCCGGGGGTCCCGGGACGAAGAATCCACCTGCCAGTGAGAGGGTACGGGTCTGACCCCCGGTCAGGGAAGATCCCACGCGCCGCAGAGCAGCTAAGCCCGAGCACCTCAGCTCCTGAAGCCCGCGTGCTCTGGAGGCTCCGCAACCGGAGAGCAGCCCTCACTCGCTGAGACTGGGACAACGCTCTCGCAGAGCAAAGACCCGGAGCAGCCAAACATAAATAAATAAATGCAATCGTTTTTTAAAAGGAGAGGGGATACGCATGGAAACGTACAGCTGATTCGCTACTAACACAACACCGCAAAGTGACAAAGAGAACATGTCAGCCACTCAGTCACGTTTGATTCTGCGACCCCGTGGACGGGAGGCCCCATGGACGGTGGCTCCTCTGTCCCTGGGCTTCTCCAGGCAGCAATACTGGAGTTGGTAGCCGTTTCCTTCTCCAGGGGATCTTCCCAATCCAGGGACTGAGGCTGGGTCTCCCACACTGCAGGCAGATCCTTCACTGTCTGAGCCACCGTACAGCAACTATACCCCATTACAAAACTATTATTTAAAAAAAGAAAGAAAAATGTTAGGACACACAGCATCTCTACACATGACTTCTGACTTGCGGGTCGAGTCCCCAGGGCCGCAGAGTAGCCCACGGAAAAGGCAAGTCTTCGGCAGGACCAGCGCAGGACAGGAAACTTGGACAAGTGTTTTAACCCCTAAGGGTCAGTGAGCAGCTGGGACCCCCGGGTGTGAGGCTGGCAAGTGGACAGTCGGGACGGGCCCTCGAGAAAGGGGCCAACAGCTGCAGGCCCAGACCACCCAGAGCAGGACTGCCCAGGGACCGCCATGGGGTCCAGCCCCAGGCCGGGCACACGGGGAGGGACGCTGAGGCCTGGAGGGGTTGGCTCCTTCTGCCCAGGCCACACGGCCAGGCTCCTGCCTCACTGCCCCTCTCCCACACATCAGGGAACCGAGGAGCCAGCTCGGCCCGAGGAGCACTCCCAGACCTGAGCTCCAGCCCCCCTGGACGGGGGGCCCCAGGAGGCCACTCCCCGCCGTCCACGCACCTCATATGCTGAGGAGGAAGAGCAGGGCTGGCCCACACGAGGACATCACCGTCTGAGCTCATCCTGCAGACGGGAGGGAGGGCCCCTCCCACTTCCAAGAAACTGGCCGGGAGCCCGAGTCCAGCCAGTCGGGCCCCAGGGACACAGGAGGATTTAGGGCCCAGGAGGAGCCCCGGGCGGTGGTGAGCAGCTGAAAGGCGCCCGGTCAGCAGGTGAGAAGCCTTGGGGGCCCCTGCACCCAGCCCACCTGCTCCCCACTCCGGCGCTGGACACCCCTGAGGACTTTTGGGCTCCCGTGGGCCTGGGCGCTGGGGTGAGGATGCAGAAGCAGACGGTGGGCGCGTCATTCACAAGCCGGGACCCTGGGCCCTCGTTTGCGTGTACCGGGCGGGTGTTCCCGCTCCGAGAGCCGGCAGGACAGCCGTCTAGGTAGCTCCCTCCACTCCTCCTCACCTCCTGCCTGGGTCAGAGCCCCACCCCCGGCACTGGCCCTCACCCTCCACCCGACTCGGCCGCTGGGGTCCCTCGGGGAGACAGAGACCCCGAGGGGGGCTCAGCAAAGTCCCCCCACCGTGACCCTAGAGTCCAGCTCGGCTCTCTGGGTCCCCCGACACCACCACTGCCTGCCTGTGTCCCACTCAGGGAGATCCTGCAGGGGTCAAGGCGAGAGACCCCGAGGCACCCCACTAAGCCCCGCTCCTGGGCAAGGACAGCCACACAAAAGGGGCAGGCGAGGACCCCGGGCTGGGAGGCTGGGAGGCTGGGAGGCCCCGAGGGGGCTGCAGAAGTTTCCAGGGTCCTAAAGGAGGCAGACCTGGATAACGGGCTGTGGGGGGAGGTGAGGATGGTCCAGGCAGAGGCACAACCCCGCCAGGGGGCGCCTGAAGGAAGACCCCGAGGCTGGGAGGCGGGCTGTCGTCCCCACCGTGTCCCTGGGGTCTCTGTGTCTCTCTTCGTGTCTCTGTCACTCTGCGGGTCTCTCCCCGCGTGGCTCCCCAACTCCTCACCCTAGGGCCCTGACAGCCTCTGCGAGGCTGAGAACAAAGGCCGGCGTGGACTCTGCGGAGGGGGCAGAGGGAAGGGCACCTCTGAGACCCCGCCAGCGGGGTCTGCCTGCCCTGTCTGGGACGGAGTCTCTCCCCTGGGGCCGGAATAGGACTCGCCCTCTCGCTGCCCCTAAGGGGCCGGCAGCAGACACTTGCGCGGGTTTCTCCTGAGGACCCGGGGCATCACGGCGTCCCCAAGCTTGCCGAGGCTTCGGAGCTGCACGCGGCCAAGCCGCCTGTAGCAGGAGGAGCCGGCTGAACTCCTGCCCAGTCCAGAGAGCCGGGGAGCCTGGGGGTGTTCTCTGCCTTCTCTCATCCTCCCAGCCTCCCACCGCCCCCAGAGTACAGCTCCCCACCCCCCACCCCCGCCCACCCTCCATGGCCAGCGCAGGACTAAGTGTGCTCATGGCTACCGCTGGTCTCTGCCCGGCTGACCCCCTGGGGCTGGCAGCCAGCAGGAGCATAGTCCAGCCTCTCCCCACGTCCTTGATCGCGTCCACACGCGCGCCCCCTTTGCCTGCAGTCCTGTCCAGCTGACATTGACCTCTGCAACAATGTTGGTACACGGCCTTCTCAATCGCTCTTCGTGCGTTTAGTCTAACCATCCCATCCGGGGACAGGACCGCCCACCTGGTCAGCATCCTCGTCTCCCCGGGTCAGCGTGTCTTACAGAATCCTCCTTTCCCAAGAGGTCGTGGGGCCTGCAGGGCTGGGCGCTGGCCTGGAAGGGGCCGTCCGGCGGCCTCAGGATACGCCTGCCTTTCCTCGTGCTGCCGACTCAACGTCTGTCGCTCCCCTCCAGGGTCCTGCCCGCCAGCCACCCAGCCGGCCAGCATGTTCGGGATCTGGGGGACCTTCAGCAGCGTGGTTTTCTACCTCACCCTGGCCGTGGGCCTCGGGGGGCTGCTGGGCAACGCGCTGGTGCTCTGGCACCTCGGCTTCCACATCAAGAAGGGCCCCTTCGCCATCTACGTGCTCCACCTGGCCGCCGCGGACTTCCTGTTCCTGGGCTGCCAGCTGGCCTTCTCGGCCGTGCAAGCGGCCCTGGGCTCCGAGCACAGCCTCTACTTCGCGGTCAGCTTCGTGGCCTTCTCCGTGGGCCTCTGGCTGCTGGCGGCCTTCAGTGCCGAGCGCTGCCTCTCCGACCTCTTCCCCGCCTGCTACCAGGGCTGCCGCCCCAGACACACGTCGGGCGTCGTCTGCGGCCTCAGCTGGGCCCTGGCCCCGCCGGCCGTGCTGCTGACCGCCGACGCCTGCGGCCTGCTGCGCAAGAGCGCGCGCCCGCTGGCCTGCCTGCGCTACCACGCGACCAGCGTCGCCGGGCTGCTGGCCCTGGCCTGCGCGGCCTTGGCGGCCGGCCTGGTCCTCTTCATCTGGGTGGTGTGCTGCTCCCAGCGCCAGCGCCCGCGGTTCTACGGCGCCGTGCTGGGCTCCGGGCTCCTGCTGCTCGTCTGCGGCCTCCCCTACCTCCTCTGCTGGACCCTGCGCCCGTACCTCCCGAGTTTCCTGCTGTCCACCTTCTTGCCGCTGGCCACCCTCCTGGCCTGCGTCCACTGCAGCGCCAGGCCCCTCATCTACTTCACGGTGGGCCGGCAGCCGGGCCGGCGGGAAACTCTGCGGGCGGTCCTTCGGCGCTCCCTGGGGGAGGGCGTCCAGCTGGGGGACCAGAGGGGTCTCCCTGCTCATGGGCTACGTGTAGGGAATGCTCTGGCCGCCCCCCACCCCCCATCCCTTTCCAGACCCTCCAGGACTCCACGTCATTCCCCGGCTCACCCACTCTGGGGACCCAAGGGCTGGGGGCCGGGTGAGAGCCGTGGTCTTGACTCCCCCCCTCCTGGCCTGCAGGGGACGAGGACCAGGCCAGAGACAGCAAGGAAGTGGGGAGCCCCAGGACTGGGGCAAGGACGGGCACCCCAACTCCCGCCTCCTTCCCACCCTGCCACCAGCTGGAGCAGGAGTGAAGGGGAGGTGGCCCCCCCAAGGCCTACATGGGAGGGGCTGGGCGGATGGGAGCCTGGGCGCTGGCTGGGTCAGCAGCTGTCCTTACTGAGGCCCAGACCCCCAGGGGATCCCTCGCAGGACCTGCCCTGCAGTTCCCCCACTGGCCACCAGATGGCGTAGCTTCCCCACCAAGTGCGCGCAAAGCGTGTGGGCAAAGTGGGGGTCACTGCAGAGCCAGATGCCCCCTCGGCCCTCCCCGGACCCTCCCAGCCCCCAGGGGTCCCGGACACCTGCTGCCTGGAGGGTGCCCTTGCCCCCCACCCCCATCTTCAGCTTCCCCTCCTCCAGGACTCCTCTGCTCAACCCATCACTCCCTGCCCATCCCTGCCCACCTGCCGCGGACCCCCACTTCCCCTGCCAGCACCCCACCCCCAGGGCTTCCCTAGTGAAGAAGGGGAGGGAGACTGATGGTGGGTGGACTGGTAGATGAGCAGATGGACGGACGGACGGATGGTGATGCGGAAGGGTGAAGGGGAGAAGGAGGAAGACGGCTGACGCCATTCCTTGCAGCTTCCAAAGTAGAGATCCTTCCATGTGTTTCTGATGATATTTTAAAACGATACTTCAGGGTCCTTGTCAAGACTTTCAAGTCCTACAGAAAATCTTGGAAAGCTAAATCACCAAAACTTTTGGACTCAGAGGGAGGCACGTGAGGCATAGAACCCTCTGGCTGCGTTCATTTTTCTGATGGAGACCCGCAGAAATTTCAGTTTTTACCAAAGATGAAGACGTTCTATGCCTGCTACGTGAAACCTGTTACAACAGTGCCTTTTACAACACCAGGAGAATTGTTTTTAAAAAGTTGTCCTTTTTTCACTAGAAAAGGTATGTGCTGCTCATCCTTGGGACTTTGGAAAACACTAAGGAAAGGAAAGAAGACTTACCTGGACCCTTCCCTGGCCCAGAGGCGCTTCTGCAGGGTGGCCACCCCTCCTGGGTGGCCACCCCAGGTCCCCCCACCTGGTCTCCCCAGACTGTGCCCTGAGGACTGGATGATTCCAGCCAAGGGAGGCCAGGGCTCTGACAGCCTAGCAGGCTCAGGAAGGAGGGTCCGCAACCTCAGCCTTGGCTTTGGGGGTAAGATGGGGAGGGGCCGTCCATTCTTGGGACCACTTCACACCGGACCCAAGGAGGGTGTGGCCTCCTTCCTAGAGTTCCTAGAAATGCGATGAGGGTGGGGCAGCCTCAGAGGTGCGCCAGCATCAGCCCCCACCTCTCCCAGCCCCAGGAAATAGCTTCGGGGCCCCCTGAGGGGCCGTCCATCTGCATGCTGCCGGCAGAGACAGACGGGCCGCCAGGCAGCTGGCAGTGTCTGGGGTGTGTGATGAGCAGCCTAGTCCGGACAGATGGGCAGGGCCGAACCTCTGTCCAGCAATCTGCTGCTGGGCGAATGGACGCCAGCCTGGGCCCTATAGAGCCAGCGTGGCCCCAGTCCCGGAGGAGTGACGGCCACCTAGACGGACCTGCAAAAGCAGGACTGGGCTCCCGTCCCTCTGGCGTCTCTCCAGCCGGGTGACCTCCAGCACGTCGCCTGACTGCGGGGAGCCTCGTCTGCAGAAGGAGAAGCAGAGTACATCTCCGACCTGCAGTCCGAGGAAGGAAGCGGGAGGCCAGGCTGGCAGAGGGCGGACCGTGACCTTCGTGACCTTCAGGGTCAGTCGCATCGCCTCTCCCACCTCCAGCTCCGTCTCTGGGCCGAGCTCTGCGTGTCCCCAGCCCTCCCTGACCTTAGCACACAAACCACGCTGACGGCTGGCACCCCGCTCAGCCCGAGCCTGTCCTTGTGTCTGTCTGTCCTGTGACTCTGAGAGCCTCCTGGCAGCGGGCGCCCTGCCCTCAGCTCCCCTGGTGCCCACCCGCCCCGGCTGAGCACCCGGAGGGACTCCCTGCCCGGAGTAGCCTCCCACCCACCTCGCGCTGCATTTCCTGGGCTCGCGTTTGAGCTTCTCAGTGTCCGCGTGTCTCACTGGAAGGTGAGCTCCGGGGGGTCGGGGCGGGGGCTGTCTCCCTGGGTTGAGAACCAGACGGCGGGGAGGAGCGTGGGGTGGGCAGACTGGTGGATGGGTGAGCGGGTAATGGCGCAAACGTGGAATCCAGTGAATGAAAGATATGGCTGAAATGGAGCGCCACTCAGCGGAATCAGCCCAGGTTGGTTCTGGGAACCTCTGGGTCAGCTGAGGCCTGACCACTGAGCTGACACCTGAGCAGGAGACGGGAGACCCGAGGGACCCAGGTGCTCAGAGCCGCCCCAGCCCATCACCAGCTCTCCACCCCACTCTCCCCTTTGAGCCAGCAAACACCAGCGGAGGCAGCTCAGGGCCGGGGGCTGGGCGGGAGTCCGGGGGAGGGTCACACCAAGGTGTGGCCGCTTCCGCAAGAGCTCAGCGTCTGGAGAAGTGATGGACACTCCACGCAACCCAAGACGGCATGTGAAGAGGCTTAGAGAGGCCCCGTGTGTCCCAGTTTGACCTTGAGAACCATCAGCGTGTCCACCCCTTTCTAGTCGTGCGTGTCCCGGCGTGGATGACAAACCGTCTGGCCCCCCTAGTGTTATAGGTGCAAGGAAGAGGGTCACATGTCCCCCGCACTCATAAAGCAGAGGCGGCTTCCAGGAGGGGGGTGCCAGCGCTGATCCCAGGACTGCTGGTGTCAGGAAGGGACTGCCATCAGTGGGGGGCAGTCTGAAAGGCCCCCAAACACAAGCAGAGAAGGAGAGAAACAGAAGGGGGCCCCCAGAGGAGCTGAAGGCGCTGGATCCTGGGACGGGACAGGTGTGCGCCAGCCACGAGACAGCGGCCGGCCCGGGGACCGCGGGCGAGGGCATCCCCGTGACCTTCTCCCCGGGCTGGCCTTCCCTGTGGTTCCGCTCAGAGTGAGCGTGGATGCTGTGAAACAGGTCAAGTTTCAGCTGGTTTCCGTTTTCTTTTTTTTTTCCGTGTGGATAACCAGCCATTCTGATAACATTTGCTGAGAAGGCTTCCCTTCTCCCCTGAATTACACGGGCGCCTTTACTGTAAATCAGTTGATTGTACGTGGAGGCTTCATTTCCGGACTCTGTTCTCTGTTGGTCTGTTTTTCCTTATACCAGCATCCCGCTGTCTTAATTACCAGCATTAAAAATAAGTCTTGCGATCAGGTCTCTAAGTCCTACGACTTTATACTTCTTCAATATCTACATTTCCCCATATGGCTTAGAAAAAGCTTGACAAGTTCTTCAAACATCTACTGAAAATGTGACTGGGATGGCATTGAATCTCTTCAGTTATTCTATAAAAATTCATGGGGGGGCTTCCCTAGTGGTCCTGTGGTTAGGGCTCCGTGCTTCCACTGCGGAGGTCAGAGTTTCCACCCCTGGTCGGGGGCCTTGCTTCCGCTGCACAAGCCGCAGCCAAAAAAAATCATGGGCAACTGACATCTTAGCACTACGGAGTTTTTCAATTAATAAGCATGTTAAGTTGCCAAGTCGTGTCCAACTCTTTGTGACCCCTTGGCTTGTAGCCCCCCGCCCCAGGCTCCTGTGTCCATGGGCTTCTCCAGGCAAGAATACTGGAGTGAGTTGCTGTTTCCTTCTCCAGGGGATCCTCCTGACCCTGGGATTGAACCTCCATCTCTTGCATTTCAGGCAAGTTCTTTACTGCTGGGCCACCAGGAAAGCATGTTTTAAACTCCGCCTCCCCTCGTTTAATTCAGTCTTTGACTGCTGTCACATAATTTTGTAGTTTTCGGCGTAGGTATCTTGCTCATGTTTTGGGAAATTTATCCCTAGGTATTTGAGGCTTTGATGCTATGCAGAATTATCTTTTAATCTCATTTTCCAATTGTTTCATCTTGACTTTTTATATGATTGAACAACTCTCCTGCCAACTTTCTAAATTAGTTCTAAGTCTTTTAAAGTTTTTGTTTATTTGTTTATTCATTTGGCTGTGTCCGTTCTTAGTTGTAGCTCTCAGGACCTTCATCCTGCATCTTTGCATTTAAACCCTCAGCTGCTGCCTGTGGGGTCTGATTCCCTGACCAGGAATGAAACCCAGGCACCCTGCACTGGGAGTGTGGACTTGTAGCCCGGGACCACCAGGGAACCCCCTCTAGTCGTCTTTCTGAAGTCTGCTTAGGGTTCCCTATGTTCACAATCATGTCATTTGCAAATAGAGATCATTTTCCTTTTATTTCCTTTTCTTCTTTTATTGCACTGGCTAAGGCCTCCCTTCAGTGTTGGATGGAAATGGTAAAAATGGCATCCCTGCCTTATTCCCAATCTTACAGGGAAAGAGTTCACTATCTCACCACTAAACATGATGTTAAATACAGGTATTTTGTATACACCCTTTGTCATATTGATATAGTTTCCATCTACTCCTAATTTTCCAAAAGTTGAGTTTTTTGTTCTTGTTTTTTTTTAATCATGAGTGGGTATTGAACCTTACTGCATCTCTTTCTTCGCGTATTGAGATAACCTTATGGTTTTTCTCTTTTGGGGCTTCCCCGATGGCTCAGTGGGCAAAGAATCTGCCTGCAATGCAGGAGACACAGGAGATGCAGGTTCGATCCCTGGGCTGGGAAGATCCCCTGGAGGAGGCATTGGCAACCCGCTCCAGTATTCTTGCCTCAAAGATCCCACAGACAGAGGAGCCAGGCTGGCTGCAGTTCACAGGCTTGCAAAGGGTCAGACACAACTGGGCGACTAAACACGTAGGCACACGTGGTTTTTCTCCCATAGTCTGTTACTCTGGTGAACTACACTGATTCCTTTTCCAATGCTGACCTCGTAGTCCCTAGATAAACCCCACTTGGCCAGAATATATTATCCATTTTACATATTGATGAGTTTGATTTGCTAAACATTTGATGAGGGCATTTTCACTTACACTTGTGGGAGATGCTGGCCTCTGGACTTTTTTTCTCATAATGCCCTTGTCGGTTTGGAGTATCAGTTATCCCCTTTTACTCTGTAAGAATTTGGGTAAGACCCGTACTATTTCACCAGAGAAACCATCTTTTGTGAAAGGGGTACAAAATGCAATTTCAGTTTCTTTAACAAATACAGGGCTCCCAGGATTTTCTTTTCCTTCTTGCATCAGTTTTAGGAAGTCTTGTTTTTCAGGGAATTTTTCCCTTTCATCACTTGAATTGAGCATAAATGTGAATGAGCCACCTTGGAGGTGGACCCTCCAACCCCAGTCAAGACTTCAGGTGACACAGATGCCTGGGCATTACCAGCCCCTAAGCCAGAACGGTCCTAGATAGGTCACGCCCCAATTCTTGACTTACAGAGCTGTGAGAGAATCGAAGCTTATCGTTTTAAGCTGCTAAAGTTTAAAGTTGTTGCAAAGCAATAGATTACTAATTCAATTATGAAATGTTCCTCTTTATCTCCAGTAATATCCTTAATCGTGTCTGACTCTTTGCAATCCTATCAACCGTAGCCCGCCAGGCTCCTCTGTCCATGGGATTCTCCAGACAAGAACACTGGAGTGGGTTGCCATTTCCTTCTCCAGGGGATCTTCCTGACCCAGGGCTTGAACCTGTGTCTCTTAAGTGTCCGGTATTGGCAGGCAGGTTCTTTATCACTAGCGCCACCCATAGACCGAACACAGCATCTTCCCACACATGGCATGTGATCAGTCTAAGTCACTTCAGTCGTGTCTGACCCTATGCGACCCCATGGGGGATTGCAACCCCCCAGGCTCCTCTGTCCATGGGGTTCTCCAGGCAAGAATACTGGAGTGGGTTACCCTGCCTTCCTCCAGGGGATCTTCCCAACCCAGGGATCGAACCCACATCTCCTACGTCTCCTAAATAGGCAGGCAGGTTCTTCACCTTAGCACCACCTGGGAAGCCCACCTTGAGGTCTGCTTTATCTGAAATAAATCGCTAGCTGCCCTGGCTAGCTTGTCCTTATTGTCTGGATGGCATATCTTTTCATTCTTTTCTTTCAGTCTTTCTGCATCTGTGTCTCTTGTAGACAGCACATTATTGGGTAGTATTTTTTAATCCAGTGTGAAAATCTCTGCTTTTTATTCAGAGCATTTAGTTCACTTACATATACTATAATTATTGATGCGATTGTGTGTAAGTCTACCATCTTAGCATTTGTTATCTATTTCTCACTTATATTCATTGTCCTATTGAGCTTCATTCCTTGCCTTCTTTTTGATTAATCAAATAATTTTTAGTCCTCCATTTTATCTTCTCTATTGGCTTTTTAGCTATAGCTCTTTGTTTTATATTCTGGCAGGTTTCTCCAGAGATGACACTATGCCCTTTTAACTTATCACAGTGAATAGTAAACCACTTGACATACAACATAAGGACCCTCCAACAGATGAGGCCCTTTTTCTCCTCCAGTTCTTTGGGTTATTTTTATACATTTAATTTCTACAAATGTTATAAACCCCAACATATATTTTTACTACTCTTGCTTTGTAGAAATTAAGAAGAAAATATCCTTTTATGATTACCTGCACACGTATCATTTCTAGCTACTTTCAAATCTGAATCACTTCTTTTCAGCCTGAAAAGCTTCCAGTTTTCAGAAGAATGAAAAGCAGGACCCAGGCCTGTGACTTACAGCTGAGTCAGCAGGTCTTAGAATAGACTAAACAAAGCTCTCAAGTCTGTTTCTTCCTCCCCTGGGATGACTGTAGGTGAGCACACTCCTCTCCCAGAGAAGGGGCCTCCCGGGGCCGGCAGGGCCCCTCCAGGCAGGGAGAAGGCATCTGCAGCGCTCGGCTCTGGGCCCCCTCCCAGCCTGCAGGAGCTGAGCGTTTGCAGAGTGAATGCATACTTCCTGGACCTGCCTGACAGCTGAGCTGCGGTCCAGGGAGGCCCTCGGCCTGCTCAGCTTCTCTGCCCTCGGGCGGGGCCCTAGCATCCCACTTGCTGGCTAATCTCTGCCAGCCAGAGCTTCCGGGGGCCCACGTGTCTGCATCTGGTCGCCCTCCAGCAGCCGCAGGCGTCAAAGCAGGGACTTTGAGGAGAGACCACACTCTGTGTGGAGCTCCAGACAAAGGTGCTTCACGGCCTGGAGACAGCCTGGCATCCCTAATGGGCATCAGGGACCCTGCTAGCCCTGAGAGCTCATCAGAAACCACTCGGGGCAGGCCCCGGCGGTCACGCTGGGCCAGAGGGCAGCCACTGGGGGTCTGCCAGCCTGTGGTCAGATCACAGTGGGCGTTCACAGTGGTTAAATCTTAATTAGTTAACAGGACTTACAGTTGGGAAATTTCCCTTCAAAATTCATATTTTAGGACTCTCCTGAATGTCAGAGGCTGGCAAACCTCACCTGCTTTGCCCTCTGCACACAAGGGAAGAGGGGGCCAGCCTCCTTGTGGGGGCTCCTCACTGCCCCCCCCCCCCCCCCCCGAGGACCCCTTCTCCACTATCACCCTGAGCCCGGGCCACTCTACTGCATCCCACTGTTGTTTCCTAGGCTGAAGAGGAAAGTGAGCAGGTCTTCTTTGCTCCCTTTTTTGGTGAAAAGTGGGGGAAAACAGACCCAAGGGACCCCCTTGCCATGAGAAAAAAAAAGGAGAGAGTTAGTCTCTTTGTAAGTGGGATGAACATTCCTTTACGTATAATGTGCAAAGAAACATGCGAGGCACTGAAGTCTCTGCAAGGGTGAGTCCCACCACCCGCCCCCTCCCCCAGCGCCACGGATGAGACCCCTTCATCTTGCTGATGGAGAGACAGAGGCCCAGACAAAGTGGGGGCTCCGCCGGTCCCCCCGCTGGGCCACAGCAGAGCCGGGCCCCTCGGACAGTTGAGTGGGCACGTGTGCAATGCTGGCCCAGGCCCTGGGAGCCGTGATGAGGACGCTGGTGTCTCAGCCCTGCAGGCCCAGGCCGGTGAAAGACGGTCTACCCGCCCGCCCTGCCCAGGCACACAGGCCCTCCAGCAAGCCGGCGGCAGGTGGCCTGCACCGGCCAAGTGGCCTGGAGAGACGGGCTGCAGGTGGAGGGGAGGCGGCTGCAGAGACGCTGATGAAGGACATTCTGCGGCTTCCAGCGGGGAGTCAGGCCCAGCCTCGCCAGAGAGACAGGGAGCAGGGAGCAGAGAGACGGAGAGGTCCCGACGCCTGTGCCTTGAGGAGCCCTGAGCAAGGCCAGTCTGGGGCTTCCTCCTTGTCAGCATATCAGTGGGAGGCCTCTCAGCATCTGTGCGCTGGGAGGCGGCCAACCCCTCCCAGGGCAGCCTTTCCGGATGGAATTGGAGGACGACGGGGTTCACTCCAGGCTCAAAAACATTGCCTCTGCCTTCTCCATGGGGCCTGAAGTTCCACCATTACTGTCACACTTTGGGGGTGAAGGGGCATATACACTGACGTGTCTAAGTAGAGAGGGAAACAGCAGAGTGGAGATGGCTCCCACCGCCAGGCTGGGACCAGGGCTGGCCAGAAAACGGAGTGGAGAGAGCAGGTTTTCAGGGTTATATATATGGCCCCTGACACCAGGCTAGGAGGAAGTGGGGGAACCAGTAGACCTCCAGGGTCAGAGGTGCCTCCTCTTGTCAGGAGCCTGGCACAGCACTTGTTTCTATTATTTTGAAATATCATCATCAGCATCAACCTCATCATCATCACCATCATCATCACCACCATCATCACTACCATCACCATCATCACCCTCATCATCACCATCACCATCATCATCACCACCATCATCACCATCATCATCATCACCATTACCACCATCCTCATCACCATCATTACCACCATCACCACCATCATTACTACCCTCACCACCATCACCATTACCACCATCCTCATCCTCCTCCCCAAACATCCCCAACTCCCTGCCAAAGACGAAGGAAGGCAGGAGGAAGAGAGCCACCCCACACCTCCTCCATGCTCCTCATCTCAGCTCACAGACTGCCCTACACCCTCCTCCATGCCCCTTGGCTCCCTCCCTTGCCTCATGCACACACTCAGGCTCCTTCCTCAGACAGGTCCCAGGTTCCCCAGATGTGACCTCGGCAGTCTCTGAATTGCACCCTGACACCAGCCTTCTCTGCACTCAGCCTTCTCTTGTCTGCACACTCAGGTGAGCGTGGGGCCCAGGAGCTCTGCTCCTAACTTGGCACAGGCCTGCTCCATAAACAGTGAATAGCAGAGAGGGAGGAGGGGCTGCGAGAGAAGAGAAGGAGGGAGGGGGGGAAGCAGGGAGGGAGTGACGTCTGAAGAACAGATCAGACTCTCACTAGTTCCCAAGGAAAGCCTTGGGGCACCTGCCAAATTCTAATGGTCAGCGCGGCTGCTGACCCAGACGTGGCGGCTCTGCTCTGGTCCAACCCAGGAGCCAGGGGCCAAACCCGGCCCCTCAGACCTGCTGGGGCTGCACCCCTCCCTGGGGAGGGTCACCGCTGACGGTCCCATGCCCCTTGGTGACGGCGACACCTGCAAATGGGCAGGAGGGGTGAGCATCTCTGGGGTGGAGACAGTGCTACTGCTGTCTGCTACCCGCTGTCATGGTCTGGGCAGGGCCTGGCTACCCACCTGTCCTGTGATGCCAGGGGTCCTGAGGACCAGCCTGGAGCCTCCCCACCCCACCGCCAAGCACAGAAGCCGCTGCTGGGGGTCCCAGTGCAGGCCAAGGTCTGGGGCTGAGGGCCTTCACCAGAGCCTGTCCTGGGTCTTGAGAAGCCACTTTGCAGCCGGAGGCACAGAGAGGCTAAGGGACCTGCGTGGTGGGCGGCGGGTGTATCGATAAAGCCCAGGCCACGGGCAGGGCGGCCTCCCTCCACTTTCGAGCGGTGAGCTGGACAGAGCGTCCAAGGGTCATGTGTACAAGACCCTGTACAGCAGAGTCGGAGGGGCATCCTGGCTTCCCAGGCCGCCCGTCTGAGCCTACTCCCTTCACTCCCTGAATCCCGCAGCCGTAGGCCACGCAGGGCCAGCAGCAGAGCTGAGTGTGTGAGGGAGAGGCTGGCACCCCGGTGGCAGAGGCCAGACAAGGGCTAAAGATGGCCTTGCTGACACATCCCAGTACCTGTCCCACTGCCCTCCTCACCAGCCTCCCAGGAGACACTTGTCCTCCCCCCCAGACCCAGGGGTCACCTGCGTCCCACTGCCCTCCCTCCCAGGCCCCAGGGGTCACCTATGTCCACTGCCCTCCCTCCCAGGCCCCAGGAGACACCTGTGTCCCACTACCCTTCTCTTCAGCCCCCCAGGGGTCACCTGTCCTCCTCCCTGGACCCCAGGGGTCACCTGCATCCCACTGCCCTCCTGCCCAGACCCCAGGGGTCACCTGCGTCCCACTGCCCTCCTCTTCAGGCCCCCAGGGGTCACCTGTCCTCCCCCCTGGACCCCAAGGGTCACCTGTCCTCCCCTCCAGATCCCAGGGGTCACCTGCATCCCACTGTCCTCCCGCCCAGACCCCAGGGGTCACCTGCGTCCCACTGCCCTCCTCCCTGGCCCCCTCGGAGAGTCACCTGTGTCGGGGGGAGCCTGCAGCTCTCCCAACCCAGCTTCCAAACAAAGGCTCGTCAGCACTTGCTCCTGCTGTAGGCAGGGGGCGGGGTGAGCGGGACCTGCAGGGCAAAGCGGGAGGAGCAGGGCTGGGCTGGGCTGGGCTGGGCTGGGAGGGAGCTGGCTTCTCAGGGGAGTGGGGAATGACCCTGGAACAGAGGGAGCTGGGGCTGAATTCGCGAGCCTCACACTCGCTGCGTGAGCCCAGGCCAGCGCTCAGCCTCTCTGTGCCTCAGTCTCTGCCCCGGGAGGAGGAAGCCACAGGGGGTCACGGCCGGGATCTTCTGGGGTTGCCGGATGACCCGTCTGCCTCCCACTGTCATCCCTAAGCAAACCTGCAAACCGGGAGGTGTGGCTGCCTCGGGGTGTTAGGTAACACCCCAGCCTGCTCCTCAGACCGCAGCCACACGGCTGGACCCAGATCCGCCAGGCGCCCCAGGCGGCTGCCGCAGCCGGTCCTACTGGTGGCAGCTGGGGGCTGCAGGCTCTGGAGAGGCGCCCACGGGGTGGCTGGTCCTCTCCACACCCCCGGGGGGCGCCCGCCCTGCAGTGCCCGCCGGCCCTCACTGGGCAGCCCGCAGCACTGTCCACGGCCTCTCCGGACACCGCTGGGACACTCACCTGGAGACTCCACCAGCTCCGGACCTGCAGGGGCCCCGCCAAGAAGAGCCTGTGCTGGGGGCGGCCGGGGTCCGCGGGGTCAACTGAGCCCTCTGCTGGGCCAGCGCACCACCCCACCCCCCGCCCACCGCACCTCCCCCCAGGGGGCGGTGGAGCTCAGTGGAAACTCCAGGGGGCCAGCCTGGAGGAGGGAGCCAGCCCGCCGCGCCCGCATGCCCTGCTGCACGGTCAGTGAGCGCCGGCCACCCTGGGGAGGGGGGCACAGCGCCGCTTTGGGGGCTGAAGGAAAGGTCTGGGGCTGCCGGGGAGGGCCCGGGGAGCGGCAGGTGGCAGAGCCCGCCGGTTTTCTGCTGACTTCCTCCAAGTCCCCGGTGGGGGCGGGGCGGGGGGCTGACACGCCGGCCGGGTGGGGGTTGGCTCTGCCCGCCCGTCCCCAGAGGCGCCCCTCAGTGGGAGCCGGGCGGGTGGGTCCCCGGCCACCCCGGGCAGTGCTGCATCGCTCACACGCCTGGGCTTCCGTGTCCCTTCTCCCCACCCCGCCCCTGGGGGCGGCTCCAGCCAGCGCCTCGCAGCCAAATGGGGCGGGCGCTTTGGGACTTGCGAGCCCTGCAGGGTCACTTCTGAAGATCCCCGTGTCCCATCAGAGCCTCAGACTTCTGGCTTCTTTGCGCACTGCAGTTTCTTTCTTAAAAACCGGACTTGAGAGGGGGTATTTGTGGATTTCTGAGCTAACGTCACCCCGGCAGGGTGGAGGATAAAGCTGACAGGTGCTCAGGGTGGTGACGGAGGACACGGATGCAACCTGGGGTGCAGACGGCGTTCCTACAGCAGCAGGGGGCTCAGCAGGGCTCGGCTCCCCGCCCCCAGCCTGTGTGTGCACCAGGCGCCGGGGGCGCTCAGCGCCTTCGCCCAAGGAGGGGGTCTCCGAGGTCAGGAGGGGCCTGACCACCGCGGCACTGTCTCCTCCAGCGTTTGCTTAACGTAAGGAGGCTGCAGCCCAGGGCCTCTGGTCCAGACCCTGGCTGAGGAAAGCTCTGTTGGTACAGCGGGGCAGGAGCACCCGGCTCGGACCCCGGAAGGGCCCCAGGCCTGGATGCAGAGCCGCCCTAGACCGGGCTAGCTGACCAGACCGGCCAGCATGGAGGACTCGGGGCGGCAGAGGTGATGGTCACCGAGCCTGGTCCACATCCCTGCTCCTCCCCAGCTGCGTGTCCCTGGGCAAGGGCCCGCCTTCTGCCTCTACCTCCCTTTGCCCATCTGGGATGTTAACAATCGCGCCCGCCTCGCCACCACTCTTGTGAGGATGAAACGAGCCCCCGGTGTGGGGTGGCCGGCACGGTATAACACCAGGCCATAGGTTACTGTTGGTTGTTCCTGCCAGAAATTTAACTGAGCGTTCACTAATTTTGATGTTGCATTTGCCTATTCATCTTTGGAGAGCCAACAAATTTATTTTAGTCTCAGATAAGTAGGTACCTCTTGAAAGGCTGTGCCCACAGGTCTGGCAGCAAGAAGTTCCATGCCTTGGATCGTGGGCGGGAGGGGTGGGGGAGGGCAGCGGGGCCGGGAGGCTGTCCCCGCGGGTGGGGGCCAACAGGCCCTGCAGCAGCCAGCCCCGGGTCTGAGCTTCCCACCCCCCGGGTACCCCCCACCCCAGGTCAGGAGGGAAGGCAATCAGACCTGCCGCAGCCCAGCACCCTGCAGGGAGCCCTGGGCTGGTGCCCTCCCAGGAGACGCCGCTGTCCGTCCTGGAGGCTGGACGTGACCTCTGTCCCTCGGGGGCCTTGGCAACCAGTTCCTCAATGTCGCACTGCCTCTGGCTGACTCTTAGGCTAACTCTCAGAGGCGGCAGAGGGGGTGAAGAGAGGAATATTAATTGGGCCAAAGGAAACATCCAAACATTCGCTCCTCAAGCTCTCCTCCTGCAGCCAAGGAAGGCGGGGAGGGAGACACTGAGCCCACAGCCCGGGGCCCCGCTCCCGGGCAGGGCTGCAGGGGAGCAGGATTTCCTGGGGTCCCCACACGCTGGGCCTCTCCCTTCGAGGAGGGCCCCCAGGGCCACAAGAGACACCCCTCCAGAGGTCTGGTTGAAGCCATTGGCTGGTGATTTTTGGTGAAAGACCCTCTTTTCCTAAAAGGAAACCCGGGGTGATGAGGTTGGCCGGGGCAGGGCGGGGGGGGTGGGGGGTGCGGCTAGGACTCAGGAGAGGGTGGTGACTGCAGCTGGGCTGGTGTGTCCCGGGCGGAGCAGGGCTGTTAGGGGTTGGGGCCGTGAGGGGGCTGGGCAGCCCCAAACAAGCCTCTTGGCTGGGCTCCTGCTGTCCTTCTCAAGGAGCCCCACAGAACGCCCCCAGGCCCACGCGGGTCCCTGGGCTGGACAACCCTCATGCAACGTCCCAGATGCCTCGACTTCACCAGCCTTGCGGTCCCCCTCCCCCAGACCTTACCGCCTCCCACCCCTCCTGCCCTGCAGCACCGCCCAGGATCACCCCGCCTCCTCACACTCCCCCTGGGTAAGGCCAGGGCAGGGCAAGGATGCCCCGGCTGGCAGAGGGGCCCGCTCGGTGCCCGGGGGCCCAGGGTGACCCTGCTGTGTCCTGCAGCCCTCTGGGACTTCATCTCCAGCCAGCAAGAGTCACACCGCAGCTGGCTGAGTCAGGAGCCAGCATCCTCTGGCTGGCAGTCCTCGGCTGGCCCGTAATTTGTCCTTGTCACATACATGTCCGTCCTCCAGAGCCCTGTCCACCCCGAGAACCCATGGCCCCCGTCTAGCCTCTCCAACCTCCCTAAGCCCACGTCCTCTCGGCTCCTTCTCCAGGCCTGTGGGGGCTCCGAGGACTGACTCAGCAGGAGGGCATCTCCCGTGGCAGGGAAGGAGCCCCCACCTCAGTAGCAAGGCCATCTGAGACCCACCCTGTCCTTACCCGGCTCGGGCCAAGCGTTAGCAGACGGGGTGCCCCAGACCCCGAGAGAGACCCAAGCCCCTTCTCTGACCAGCAGCTCATCGGTCCAGCCCCAAATATGCTCACCAGACATTGTCAGGCATCGTTCTGTGTGAAACCTCCCTGGGGGTCCAGGAGATACAGGAAGAGCGGACACCCCCATCCCCACCCCACCCCCACCCCCAACGTGGGCCTGGAAGAGGCAGACTCAGAGCTGATCATCAACGGAGCGAAGACGTGCACCAGCTCCAGGGTGCGGCGAGGGGCAGGGAAGGCGGCGGGAGCTGACTGCGGGGCACCGCGGTCACCGAAACGGTCCGGCCCCCCCCTGCGGAGTGCGGCTGTCCTGGGGCTGCCTGTTGTTGCCCTCTTACCCCACACCCACCTGTGGGTAACTACCGTCCTGAGTAAGGACCGTCTTGTAGCTGCGGACACGGAAGCATGGGAGGGTGTATTGGTCAGCTAGTGCCGTGTAACAAATTGCTACAGACTTAGCGGCTTCGAGGGCTTCTCCCCGCCCCCTCCACCACTATTATTCCTGGGGCCAGCAGTCCAGGCTCTGCTGGGGTGTCTGCTCAGAGCCTCACAGACAGAAATCAGGACACCTGCCGGCCAGTTCCTTCTTCATCCCCTGGGAGAGAGCGCACGCCCACGATCACTCAGGCCATTGGCCAAACTCCATTTCTAGCAGCCGTAGGACTGAGGTCCCCGTTTCCTAGTTGGTTGTCAGCGGGGCCACTGAGTTCCTGCCACGTGGCCTCTTCTGTCTTTGGGCCAGGGACAGCCTCCCTCCTGTCACAACCTCCTAGCCTCTGACCTCCGGATCCAGCAGCCAGGCCCACTCCACTCATCTCCTGTTTGATGAACCAAAGTCGGCCGAGTAGCGGCCTCAGTGACCTCTGCCGAGATCCCCGTTGCCAGGCTGAGTGAAGTCATCACGGGCACCATCTCACTCGTGTCCACAGGTGCCACCCAAGCTCAAGGGCAGGATATCGTGGGGAGGGGGCATCGAGCCGCCCTGCAATCCTGCCCACCCGGAGGTTCAGTGATGTTCAAGGTCAAACATCTAGTAAGTGGCAGAGCTGTGGTCATCCCCGGGGGTCTGGCTCCAGGGACACAGCCCCTCAGAGAGGGGAGGGCTCGTCTCAGGGGAGTGGGAGCCTGAGCCAGAGCTCTGGGGATGCCCTGACGGCACCCTGGCCGACAGGAGAGAGGGCCTGAGGGGCCGGCCCTGGGGGAGGGGGGCATCACCCCTGCTGCAGGAGGGGCACTCAGCTCTTTCCCCTTACCGCATCTCAGACCCACCATGAGGCTGCACAGATGAGGGGCCGGCCAGACAGCCCCAGCAGCTGGGCTGGACCCCTGGAGGTCAGGAGGTCAGGAAGCCCACAGCGGCAGTTGCCGAGGTCTGGGGGTGAGCAGCGAGGGGGCTGCAGAGTGAGGGTCTCCAGGTGGGCGTGCGCCCCATGAGCTGCCTGTCCGTCCGTGTGATTACTGCCTCTCAGCCCAGCCGGGACCCTGGACGGTGGGACCCTCTGCTTTGTTCACCGTAGGCTCCCCGTGGTCCACTGGGGCAGCCTGGTGATGGCGCCGTCAATGACACAGCCTGCTGGACGGACCGACTGCCAGGCCCCTGCCCAGCAGGCTGGCCTCCTAGGGACCCCTCCTCGGCAGATGAAAGCCAGCAGGCGGGCCGCTCTCCTGCGGGTCCTACGGCCCCTGCACCCTGGGGCAGCGGAGGCTGCAGCCACAGGACGCAGCGCCTCCTGCCTGGGGTCTGGGGGGCCACCCCCGTCGCTGGCGTGGCGCCCGGCAGCCTGCTGCGGCCACGGCCGTCCTTGCCAGGTGTGTGAAGGAGAAGGCGGGCCGGGCAGCCTCCTGGCACAGATGGGGCCTGTCAGCTGTCTTAAATCACCGCTCACCCCACCTGGCGGCGAGACCTGCCGCCTCCTCCTCTTCCTGCAGAGACGCTCGCTCACTCCTCTCCGCCCCGCAGGGGTTCCCTGTAAGGGGCTCCAAGGGGTGGGGCACCCCCTGGTCCTTCTCAAGCACAGGCGGGTGAGCGGAACACCCCCCAGGTGGGGGCCAGCATCGACACAGAACTCACGAGTGTGCAGGCGCCCGTGAGGGCTCCCTGCCACGGGCCGCACTGACCGTGGGGTTGACCGGCCTTTGCAGCCACGCTGCGAGGCGGTGGTCGGAGGCCTGGAGAACAGCACGGGCACCACGCCAGCCCGGAGGGGCTCCCCGTCCAGATGGAAAACCAGCAAAACCCCAAAGCGCTGGAGGGGTTGGAAGGCGGGCCACACAGGAGGCTGCCAGGAGGCCTCCTTGGAGGAGGAAGCAGGGGCGGCCCACAACAGTCCCCTTTGCTCCAAGACGGAGAAGGGCCCCTTCTGTTCAGCCAGTCACGGGCCACACCTTCAGAAGGCAGAATCACTCCTGTGCTCCGGGCGTCAGAGCTGGGGGACGCCAGCTCCCCCCCGAGGCCTCCGTCAGAGCCCTGGGGGCCCTCGCGTGTCCCGCTTCCGTGGTGGACGTGTGTTAGTCTCCTGGAGCTGCTGGTGGCCAAGCCCCACACGGGGACTTCAGCGGTAGACCTCCAGCCCCTCACGCTGTGGCTCGGAAGCTCAGCATGGAGGCATCTGGGGGTGGGAAGGAGGATGCGGTCCAGGCCCCTCCCCCAGCCCCTCGTGGCTTGTTGGGGGTCCCCGTGGGGGTTCACCGGTTTGCAGAGGCACCGCCTGGTCTCTACCTGGTGTCCCGGGCTCCTGCGTCCTGCAGCTGAGCCGAGCCGGTAGGTGTTGTAGCTGCCTGGTCTTTCAGCGGGGCTCCCCTCTGCCAGACCCGGACCCAACACCCACAGGGAGCCTTCCGGCCGGTGGTCACAAAACCAAAAGACTGGGGCACTTGGAGAGGGCTCTGGGTGAGGTCCTGGCTCGGGCCTCCGTGGCCCTGGACAGCCAGGCAGGACCAGCCTGGCTTGCTCTTGCCCCTCGGGAGGAGCCCCGAGGTCCTCTAGCTTCCCCATCTCTCCCTAGAGCATCTTCCTTTTCTCCCAGCAGGGGTCACCCTGGGGCGAGGGTTTTGCTGCACCTCCACCTTTTTGGTGTCGGCACTTGGAGAGGTGGGCTCCCCAGGTGATTCTAGCGGTAAAGAACATGCCTGCCAGTGCGGGAGACCTAAGAACCCTGGGTTCAGTCCCTGGGTCGGGAAGATCCCCCGGAGGAGGGCATGGCAACCCACTCCAGTAGTCTTGCCTGGAGAATCCCAAGGACGGAGGAGCCTGGAGGGCTACAGTCCATGGGATCGCAAAGAATTGGACACAACTGAAGCAACTTAGCGTGCTCGGGGAAGGGAGGACAGATGGATGGACGGGAGATCAGGTGTGGGGGAAGCTGAGACCCCAGAGGTGCCAGCTGGAGCGGAGGCTGCCACGCCCAGTATGTGACCGCCCCCCCCCCCCCCCGTGGACAGGGGGAGGGGCAACTCAGAGGGCAAGCGAGCTAATGAGGATTGCAGTGGAGAACCAGCACGGATACCTCTCCCCCATCTGACCACGGGGGTTGACGGAGCAATAATGGAGCCCCTCCTGCATGCCAGGCACAGGAGCATTCCCTCTGTCCACCCTCCTGAAGCCCCTGATAAGAAGGTGTGATTAAAACCTCTGCAGAAGGGAGAAGCTGAGGCTCAGAAAGGCTGAACAACCCACTGCATTGTCTACCAGACTGGTTTCAGAGAGAGCTTTCTGTGACTCAGCCCCGCCTTTCTCCACCCCCGCTCTCAACAGCTACTCTTTGTGAGAGAAGAAGATGATCAAACATTCCTTTTGGATCAGTAAGAACGCAAAACTTCTTAATGAAAGACTTCAGATAAGCCTCTAGCAATCCCTCACACCCTAGTATGAATTAGGAGTGCCGGTGGGGGAGGGTCTGCTGTGAGGATCAGTTCGTAGCAGAATAGGATTCAGAGCAGTGGATATCCAGAGGCCATGAAGCCTAAACAAGGGACCCCATCCTGGATTTCAGGGGGCTTTCTAGGTAAGGCATATACCCTGCAAGAGAGCTCCGGAAAGAAAAGTCCAGTTGGCTGGCACTGCACAAAGGGGAAAGTCTACCCTCAACCCCCCACCCCCACCCCAGAGGACCGGGGCCCCTGGCGCCGCCCTCAGCGTTCCCTACAGCCTGTCCTCTCAGGGCCTCACAGACCCACCCGGCTCCCCAGGGAAGCCCTCTCCCTCCCCCAGGGCCAGGCACCAGGGTCTGTGCTGGAGGCGCCTTCCTGCCGCTGCCTCACTCCCAGGAGCACAGAGACCAGACCTGGGATGGGGGTGGCAGGGCAAAAAGATCCAAGAAGACCTCACCCTCCTCTCCAGCCTCCTGTTGGTCAGGAAGGACCTCACCGAGGGCCCCTGCTGGTCCACCTTGGCCGGAAAGAACCAGAAAGTGCCGGAGAGAGCACATGGGATCACGGGAAGGAGCGGAGCTGCCCGCAGGCCTGGGGGCCTCCCTCTCCGTCGCCAGGTCTGGGCCCTGCGACGGCCGCTTGTCCACAGCGCAGGGACAGTGTGGCCCCAGACGTTCCAGGGCCGTGATTCCAGGGGCGACAGACCCTCGATGGCTCCCCTGACCCCTCCCGGAATTTCTCCCCCTCTAGGGCCTGCAGCTGAAGTTCCCAGGCCTCCGGGGGTGGGGACGTTACCGCTTTACCCAACAGACAGGCAGACGCTGGGGCGTGTGTTGGGGGCGGGGACCACGTGCTCTCACCCGCTGGGCTGGCTTCCTGCTTCTGTGAAAGGACAGACCTGTTCCTTCCGAGACCTGACTTATCAGGGGTTGGGGAGACCTTCTCACCCCAGAACCCGAGTGTCCGACACTCGGTTCCCTGGGCCTGCGGCCCTGGCTAAGCAAGGGAGCCCATGTGAGGAAGGGGGGCTGCTCACCACCTCTGGGGCATCAGGACGGGACTGTCGGGTAAGGGAGTTAGAGAAGGTGAGGTTCCGAAAAATAACGAGAGTATATATAGGCTTATATGTGGAAATCTACTGTGTTTAAGGGGACCTGTTCTTCTCCAAGGTTTTATCTCTTAAACGGCTGGGACAAGGAATTCTGGAGATGGGCCAGAGGATGGACCGGCTGGGAGCTGGGTGTAATCAACCTTAAAGTCCATTTTTTTTTCCTTCGGGTGAGAGAGTTCTTTGTTTTGCATAGAGTGGTGGGGAGGACCTGGAGGGGAGTTTTAACTCCAGGCTATTTTGAGCCACGTAGTAAGGTTCCTTCAGGGACTGCCCCAAGGGACCAAATTCTTCCTTGAAGTTCTCCACCCCACTGCCCAGCGGCCTCACAAAGGATGCTTGGAAAACTCCCCAGGCTTGGACCCAAACTGCCCCACCACCAGCTTAACGGGAATCCCTGAGGGTGGGAGGGAGACCTTGCGGGCGGAGTGGTCTGGGCCAGGCTTCCAGAAGGGCGAAGGCTGTTAGGGTAGGGGCTCTATGGAGGGAGATGGGAGCTCCCAGAGCACAGGTGACCGAAGACCCGGCTCGGAGAACAGGCCGGAGATGAGAGGAGGGGGCAGAAGCAGCCGTGGGGTCGGGGGCCGCAAGGAGCAGCCGGGTGCGTCCCCACGCCGGCCACCACCCCGCCATGTCCCGCCCCCTCGCAGCCCCTTGCTTAAGGTCCAAAGACCCCGAGCTATGGACGGAGGGGGGGAGACCCCGGGGAGGCAGGCCCTGGGGGCGAGCGGCCCAGCCAGGCATGCAGAGGGCCCCCTCCCACGTCATCCCTCTGCCCACCCCCCACCCACAGAGAGCAGATTGATATTGGCACAGCAGGTGTGGACACGTGGAACAAAACCTCCCCACCCAGAGAAGGAGGGTAAAACTCTGGGACACTGGGGCCCCCTCCACTCTTCCCGAGTCTGCTGGACCCTTATGGACAAACCCAGACAGACAGGCAGCTGCCTCCCTGAGGCTCACGGCCACATCAGCTCAGCTCCAAGGAGGCTCAGGGGAAGTTGGTTGAGCCAGGCGATGTCCAGGAGGGTTTCTAGGAGGAGGCGAGGCTGAAGCCAAAGGGGGCTGAAGAAGCAGGCTTTCCTAGTAGACTCGGTGCAGGCTGGGGGCCGTGTGTCCCTGCGGAGGGAGGGTGCCAGGCGCACGCCGGGCCGAGGGACGGGTCCTTCCTTTGTTTAATTCTTCTTTCCTAAATGTGCTTGGCTCACGCGCAAGCCAGCCCTGGCGTGGAGCTCCACACTCACACCCTGTGGCTTCATTCTAGAAGTCGCTGGCTCCTGAACAGCCCTGCCCACCCAGCAGGCCTGCTCCCTCCGCTCTGCAGGGTGCTTCCTTCCAGAGCCTTCCCTTTCGGGTCTGCTATCCTCTGGCGCCCTGGACCTTAGGTTGAATACAAGTAAGGATGACCTGGAAGCCAAAAGTGCTGACACCCTGGTCCCCTCCAGAAACCCGTGGCTATCTGCAGGGCCCCTGGAATCTGCATTCGGTGGTTCTGTGCTGGTGGGCCCCCAGATCCCTATAACCGAGGTTACGTCTCTACAACCCCACATGGGAGCCCGTCTGGTTACCAGTGGGCATCAGCCCTTCCCAGGAAGCCATGCCAGTGGATGGACACAGCTGCCCACCAGCCCTCTGCCCATGTGCAAATGCTTACCAAGACGGGTGTGCAAGGACCCCCAGTAATGCCCCCACCGCTGATCACAGTTGCTTGCAATAAAGCGTCACACCTACCAAGGTGCGGGAACTTTCCAATACTTACAGTGATTAAAATTGGAGCTCTTATAGTTAAAACAAGAGGGCGGATCCCCCAACCTGCCCGCCTGGCCCAGCCCAGCCCTGCCCCTGCTCTTTGATGAATATGTCCAGCAGTTTTCAACCACGAATGGAGCAGATGAGCTAATTTTCTGTGTGATCTACCTGCTATTTTCTTAATATTTATGTATTTATGTGGATGTGCTGGGCCTTAGTTGCAGCACGGGGAGTCTAGTTCCCTGACCAAGGATCAAACCCCCTGCATTGGGAGTGTGGAGTCACAGCCACTGACCCACCGGGGAAGTTCCCGCCCATTATTTTGTAAATCTGTCGTCTACTCCAAAAATTGCATTTCACTGCACGGATGCTCTCAGTAAGAGGCCAGTCCTTCCTGCCTCCCAGGCCCTGTCATTCCCATAGACTAGACCCCGCAGAGGTCTAGTCTAGGGGGGCCCTCTGCATGCCTGGCTGGGCCGCTCGCCCCCAGGGCCTGCCTCCCCGGGGTCTCCCCCCCTCCGTCCATAGCTCGGGGTCTTTGGACCTTAAGCAAGGGGCTGCGAGGGGGCGGGACGTGGCGGGGTGGTGGCCGGCGTGGGGACGCACCCGGCTGCTCCTTGCGGCCCCCGACCCCACGGCTGCTTCTGCCCCCTCCTCTGCAGAGGCAGCCTGGACGTGGTTGTTGCCTCTGGGGCCTCCAGGAGCTGAACTCGTTGGGGACCTCAGGCTGTGCCATCAGGCTCTCTGGGGCCAGAGGTAGTTAGCATTTTAATTGAATCTCGAAGCCCACCCCACCTCCACCAAGACGAGTGGCACTGCCCGGTTCAGCAGCCCTGTCCAGTGACAGGACAGAACCGCTGACCCCCGGAGCTAACCGCGATTGATCGGACAGGGCAGCGGCAGAGGAGGCCACGGCAGACACACAGGGTGTCAGCAGACTCAGCTGTGAGGAGGCCAGGGACAGAGCCCAGCCCGGCTCCCGGTCTCCCCCGTGGGCCCTCAGAGGACCTTGCAGAGGACACCCTGCAAGGGCAGGGCCACCCTGCCAGACCCCCCACTCCACCCAGGCCTGTGATCCGTGCATGGAGGCCCACGGCTCTGGGTGACCACCTCCCAGGGAGCCGCCCCCTCACCCCGCAGGAAGGCCCTGCTGGCTCCCCCGCACCTTCGCTGTGTTGTGGACCCCCAGGAGAAACAGAAGCAATGGAATGTATGGAGATCCATGTACGAAGAGAAGGACTAGGAATCGGTTCACACGGTCATGGAGGCCAAGTCCTCCACCATCCATTGCAGTGATGCAGTTCAGTCTGAGTCTGAAGGCCAGTGAACCAGCAGGTCCCGTGTCCGAGGGTAGAAGATGACATCCCAGCCCAAGAAGAGAGTGAACCCACCTATCCTCAACCGTTGGATTGAGTGATGCCTGCCCAAATTGGTGAGGGCCATGCTACTGGGGAAGAGCAGAGAAATAGCTCCAGAAAGAAAGACTCTTGAGAGTCCCTTGGACTGCAAGGAGATCAAACCAGGCAATCCTAAAGGAAATCAACCCTGAATATTCATTGGAAGGACTGATGCTGAAGCTGAAGCTCCAATCATCTGGCCACCTGATGCGAAGAACTGACTCACTGGACAAGACCCCAAAGCTGGGAAAGATTGAGGGCAGGAGGAGAAGAGGGCGACAGAGGATGAGATGGTTGGATGGCATCACTGACTCAATGGACATGAGTGTGAGCAAACTCCAGGAGATGGTGAAGGACAGGCAAGCCTGGCGTGCTGCAGTCCCTGGGGTCACAAAGAGTCTGGTAGGACTGATTGGCTGAATGACAACAAATCTTCACTCAGTGTAGAACCAGAGGCTGGTCTCTTGCACTTCCCTGGGGGGGTCCAGTGGCTAAGACTGCGTTTCCAATGCGGGGGGCCTGGGTTCAATCCCTGGTCAGAGAACTAGATCCCAAGTGCCTGCAATTAAAAATCCTGCACACCTCTATGAAAATCCCTGGGTGCCTCAATGAAGACAGGGCACAGCCAAATAAATAAATGTCTTAAAATGCTAATGTCTTCTAGAAACACTTCCCAGACACACCCTGAAATCGTGTCTTACATCACACAGATATGTCTATTCACCCAGCTATCTGAGCAGCCCTCAGCCTAGTTAAGATGACACATAAAATCACCCATTACAGTTGGCTGTTGTAATATCTTTTCTTCCCCACCTCCCCCCGCCTCAGAGCACCTTGAGGACGCAGTTGGGTCTCACACCTAAGTGTGTATAGAACAAAGAGCCCATGAGCAAAAGATGAACACCTGAGTGCGTGAGGGTATGGCCACGATGGTAACAAGCATCGAGCATCCCAGGGTGTCTGTGTGGTCTGGATATGCGTTTCCCTAACGACTAGCCGTGTGGAGGATCTTTTCATATGATCTTTCACCACTTGTATGTCTTCTTTGGATACACATCTACTTAAATCCTGTGCCTATTTTTTAATCAAGGTCTTCTGGCTGAATTGTAAGAGGTTTTCTTTCTAATCCATTCTAGATATTCATTCCTTGTGAAAAGTGAAAGTGTTAGTCACTCAGTTGTGTATGAATCTGCGACCCCACGAACGGCAGCGTGCCAGGCTCCTCTGTCCATGGGATTCTCCAGGCAAGAATATTGGAGTGGGTTGCCATTTCCATCCTCAGAGGATCTTTCTGACCCAAAGGTCGAACCCAGCTCCCCCGCATTGCTGGCAGACTCTCCTTATCTGATACAATATGCAAATATTGTCTCCCATCCCTGGGTTGCCTTTTCAGTCTGCTGACAGTGTCCTTAGATGCACAAAACCTTTAATTTTGATGAATCCAGTCTGTTTTGTTTCTTCTTTTTATGCCCATGCCTTTGGTGTCCCATCCAAGAAACCAAGCCCAGAGTCACAAACCTCCCGTTTCCTTCCAAGAGTTGTTTTTTTTTTTTTTTTTTTTTTTTAGTTTGAAGCTCCTATTTGTGTTGATTTTAATATTCCACTATTTGATTTTAGGTTCAGTATGTCATTAACGTTATTTTATCTTTATAGTCATCAAAGACTGCAGGTTATTTCACAAGCACTTACTTTGTGGGTAAAACCTGATATGAGCAGATCATTTCAAGACGTCGTGGATAACATTCAGGAAAGTAAAGATTTACACAGTAGATGATCTGTATTTTTTAAGTATCATGAATAATGGAAAACATTTCATTTCCCCTTGAAAACTAAAGAATGGGGATTTTCCTAGGCTGAGTATTTTTTTTTTTTTTAATTAAAATATTTATTTTAATTGGAGGCTAATTGCTTTACAATATTGTAGTGGTTTTGGCCATGCATTGACATGAATCAGCCATGGGTGGACATGTGTCCCCCATCATGAACCCCCCTCCCACCTCCCTTCTTCTAAGAGTTTTATAGCTTTAGCTATTATGCTTAAGTCTTTAATCCATTTTGCGTTAATTTTGTATATGGTGTGAGGTAAGGGTCCAACTTCACTCTTTCCCATGTGGAGATCAGTTTCCCAGCACAGTTTGTTGAAAAGATTGCCCCTTTGTCTTTTATGTAAAGTTGTGTTAATTTCTGCTGTACAATGACAAGATTCAGTTAAATTTATATATATATTCTTTTCCATTATGGTTTTTTACAGAAAATTTAATATAGTTCCCTGTGCTACACAGTAGAAGCTTGTTGTTCAACATTCCAAAATCAATCTATGTGTGGATCATCTTATTGCAGGGGCTGGGATTTCAGTTTGCTGTTAAATAGGCCTAGGGAGAGTGCATATCTCTACTTTGTCCCCAGTCTGAGCCGGGAAACTTCAAGTCTGTCACCACTAAATATGCTTTTCCTGCCTCCACTGAGATGGTCAATGGTCTTGCTTCTTAGGTCTGTTGCTACAGTAA